>NC_134457.1:169851651-170016651 GCF_047948215.1 Lycorma delicatula
AAAATGTCCAAATAAAATGATCTTTTGGAAATATGAATTTCCAAATCTGAAAATCTTTGCTTAAGTATTTACTAACAACCGGTTCTTTTCTACCATCTTCATATTCTGTAGAACATCAAGAACAATATCATTGATGAAGAACGGAAAATAAATGGGACACCGTCATGGTTTTTTTTCACAATTTACTTCTGCATCATGTAATTTATATAGAAGTACTTTTATGTTTGAAGCAAAATTTTTAACAATAAAGTAATAAATTCAACAAAATGAAAAAACTAACTGTTAATACTAGATTTGTCTTCCACCTACATTGTACACTGTGTAATCATTTTCCATTTGGTATTATTTTTTTTAGGTCATCTGTTCAGCACAGCGAAAATATTATTTTATATTTATATTACATTATTTACCACAAAGGAATCCTTGTATCTGATTCAGTCCACTTTCTGAACCATACATCTGTGTGGCTGACTCTGAGGCAAATCACTATTACAAACTGAGATTACGACTAATCTATGATCACTTCCAAAGAAGTTTTTAGAAACACACCAGGTAAGACATGGGTGTAAGGTTGCTGAACATAAGGATAGATCGATGCACGAAGATGTACCATATGAAGATGACATATATGTGTATATTCCACCATTTAATAAGCAGAGATCTAAGTTCTGCCTCCGTCGATCAACTATAATCACTGAGATCACTGAGACTGCAGAGATGTTTGTATCCAGTGGTATCCGTATGGCCAACATTATTTCCTTTAGGAAACAGCCAAACCTTCTTGTCCTATACCCTCAGTTTGACAGTTGCATCTTTCACAAAAGTATCTGCGAAAGGACATATCCTGTAGACAAAGGCGAGTCTAATGCACAGTAATAAAGGATTTTCTTCCTTTGGAAGGATTTCAATATTCCACAGAATAATATTTGTAGCCATTGGAAATACATTTTTCTTGTTATATATTAAACTTCTGCTTACAAACTACTTGTGGAATACTATCCAATTTTTCTTTTTTGTTTAAAAGTTTCAGAAAGTGCTTAGCTTCTTTTGGTACTTCATCCACCTCCTTATCCTCAAAAAGACCTCAAGATGGCGATGGGGATTTGGATGCTTAGGTGGCAAGTGATACCATACCAGGTGATGCCTTTTTTATACATCACTTCAGTGGGATCTTAGTAGTGTGCTGCGTTGTTGGTGCAGCAGGAGTTTTATTTGATGCTTTACTATCTGAAGTTGATTTCAGTACACCATTGCCAGTCTTTCCACCAAAACTATCCTTCTTCTTACCAGTGCTCAACAATGCAATAGCAAAGGTGAGGGATTGTACCTGGTTTGACAAAGTCTGCACAAATTTTGTTGGTTCTCTGCACAATGCACACTCATTATTCTTTTGCACATTGTTAGAAAGAACCTGTGCAAAACTAACACTGGGCATTACAAGAATTCTCATAGTGAGGGAATTTTTTGTATTCCTGATGAGCCACAGGAAAGGAGACTTTCTGCTCAATATAAATCCTCAATGTAGCCTGTTCCACTTAATAAACAGGGCATTCTCAAGGATCTTCTGAAAGTGAATCCTTACAGTTTATACACTTCAGCTTCTGTGCAAGCGCTATTGTCATGTCCTGTACAGCTACAACATACACAAACTTGCTTCGTAGTGCAACCAATTTTGTTGTGCCCAAAACCCTAACACTGAAAGTAGCATGTCAGGTTAGGAATATATGGTCGCACACAGACAGATAAGTAACCAATTCTTATTCTCTTGGAACAGTTGGAGCAGAAAAGGTTAAGATAAGTGAGAATGGTGGCAATTCAACACCATTATCCTTCCTCATGAACCTCTACACAGAAGTGACAAACTGCAGTAACAGCTCTTCTGATATCTCAAATAGTTCAAAATCAGCCAAGTCATGGGAAAAGATCACTACCTTGCTAAAATTTAGCATGTTATGTGGCTCACTATCACTTCCTCTTTCCATATGTACCTAAGGGCTACGAGTTTCCAGTATTCATTATTATTCACCTAAATCCAGAGGGCGTTACTCCTAAGCTTTTTGATTAATTTCGATGAGCCACAAGCTACTACTATCTGAAGTTGATAGTAGTAGCTTGATAGTAGTAGTTGATAGATAGTAGTTTAGCATTTATTTATTAAAAAGGGGGAAACCTTAGAGAATAATCCCTGTTCCTTGCATTTCACTAAAAGAAATCTTACATTAGATAACATAGGCTCTGTCTCCTTATTGCTAGACACATCTTCAGCTGAACATGTCAGTCATTGGAGGTCATTTCAGACCTCCATTTTTTTGGTTCAAGTGGATCAACAACCAACAAAAGAGTTTTATTAAGAACTGCCATATAGTTCCCATAAGTAGTGGTGATATAACAGACCACTCCAGCAGAGCACACGCATACTGGAGCTAGAGCTAAATACAACTGGGTTCGTCCAGGTGCCCAGAGAACATCATTTGAGATTCCCTACGTAGAGCCATCCACCCATCGGTATGATAATCTCCACCTTGGGTTACGGTTGCATTACGTAAGGTGTCGCAACACCACCAATTGTAAGTGCAAGAAGAGAAAGTGTAAGGTGTTGTTGTGTAAACGTATATGTTGTAATTTGTGTAGTGTTCTTGGTATAGTGTATGTGACAGCTGCAGAGGCTAGGAATATGCGGACACCAACCCCTGAAGTCTTAAAGAATAAGATTCCATGACAGGGATCTTATAAAATAATATTTTTTAATGCTTTTATTTGGCCAATTAAGAAAGGGCACTAGAAAAGTTTTGTAATGTGACAGAATGAATCATCACAGGGGATTACAAATTAACACATGTTTAGAAAGGTCCCAACCTGTATTTTAGCCACTCTTGTCATCTGCTTTTTAGCTACATTGGTGAATAGAGGTAGTGATACCATCAAGGTTAAGAACTGATACTGGGCAATTTTGTACGTGGGTTATGTACTAATCAGTGTTTAAAGGAAATGACTCCTGTGCTTGGAGAAAGTTGTCCTCATCCTACACTATATAGGTAGTACCAAGAGATTGAAAGAGGAAATTTTGGCCTTGAGGATGCTTCAATGTCAGGTCAACTGGCTTTGTCTGTGATTGACGGAAACATTGCTAAAGTACAAAAAACACTTGACACAGACAAGCATGCGACCTACCACCAAATATAGGTGCCCTTAAGCATCAATGTCCCAGCAGTTTGTGCTATTCTCTGGCATCACCTTCTAATTATAAACCACCGCATAACTTGACCAACAATCAGATGGCACGTTGTGTTTCATGGTGCCATAAACGGCAAAAAAGTTTGAAAATGGGCTATCTCCCTTTGTGAACATTATTGTGACAGATGACATAACTTGGCTGTACTATTATGATGTCCTGAATGAGGCTCAGAACAAAGTGTGAGTTTTAAAGATGAGGAGATCCTCATTGCTGTTTGAAAATTCAGATCAGTGAAGAAGAAATTGGTGGCTTTAACTTTTAGTAAAAGAGGAGTTTTAGAGAAAGTTATGGTGGAAACTCAGAAGACAGTTACAGGGAAGTGGTATACTGAATCGTATGCCTTTCTAAAATTCTCATAGCTATTAAGAAGGTGACCAAACTCAAGGATGGACAAATGGTTTCTTTACCACAATAACACTCCAAAAGTTTACTTGGAGTATTTGGCCAACACTGGATTAAAATTGTTACAACACTCTCCCTACAATCCTATCTTGCTCCATGTGACCATGCTGTTACCCAGTTAAAGTAGAGACTAAAAGGGAGGTAAATTTGCAAGCGATGATGACCTCCTAAGGAGTTGAGATGATGAATACACCTAAATTTCTGACAATACATGGCAGGGTTTGTTTGAAGGAACCCATTTCAAAGGATGGATACATGTATATTATATGGTAGAAATTACTTTGAAAATTTATAAAAAATAAAGTTGTATGGCTAAACTTTCCTAATACCCTTTATATCTAATGTAATCTTTTTTATTATTTCAAGTATAATTTTTTTTTTTTATTTATAGATATAAAATAATATTATACATAAAAAAAATTATGAGAAACAGTTTTCTTAAATTATACAAGGGGTGAATAAAAAGCAATATAAATTCATTAATAACTCACAAATGGAACAACACATTCAAATAAAACAAAAAAAAATAAAAAGTGTTTAATGGTTCTGTGTACTGCACAGAATTCACAATCTCTGTAGGCTCCAGGTACTCTTTTTGCATAATTTTTTGGCATCCCAGAACAGTGTCAAGGTTAGGTTTATTATAAGCAGTTGTGCTTTGAATTTCTTGGATTACAAGGAACCAAAGTCCTAATACTCCAATTCTTTGCCTTTTCTTCCTTTTAAGCCATAATGATGCAACCACTTTCTTCTCCTGTCACAACACTGAATTCATAATCAGTTGTTCTCTTTGGCGAGTTTGCACTGCATTCATGGCAAACTGATTTTTGGTGGACTAATATTACCAAAAAATTAACCTTTCAATTACGTAACTGAATGGTGATATGCTGTTTGGTCACTTTGAATCAATTCTTCCACCATCTCCTGATGCTTTTCATTAGTCATACAAACTAGTTGACAACTATGAGATCAACCTCAGAATGTATTAATGTTCTTTAGCAGTTCCCTATGCACAGAATTATATTGCCTACCCACTCACTGTAGCTCAATCAACAATTTCACCACCATAAACGACTTGTAAATGACAATGAACACCACTAGGATTTTCTTTTTTTTTTGGCTGTTAAAAATTCAATCAATTAACAAACATTGTTTTAAATGCCTTGATATAGTAGGCATACTTGACCCTATGGCAACAGGAAATGGCTACTGAAAAAGAAAGGGTACTTTTGATAAGAAATATAAGAGAATTACCACTGGATCTCTTGTAGCAAAAATTTCCACACAATAGCTGTTTTTTTCCTAAGTATTATACAACCAGTATTTACATTCAGTGAGCAACCAAATATTATATAATCATTAGTACCTACTCAAGTAATATAGAAATAAAAAATACTCTTATATCAGAGCAAACATTGATAAAATTGGATTATAAAATAATATAGCTTACCACATTGATTGAAGTAGATGGAAAATTAAGTCCTTGCCCAGCACTGAAGGTTGTCATAATTTGACCAGTGAGCCAAGAATTTGGTTGTGGTCCAAGGCTACCAATAGAGGAACACTGTGTAATTATTTGCCAATCTCTAGCAGCAGATGATGGCTTTATTGTGGCATGACGTTTAAGAATATACATTATCTTGCCCTGAGACCAATAATCATTCTCTAGTTCCTTATATGTACCAGGTATAGATGCCACAAAAAACACTCTATAAAAATAAATAAAATGAGAATTCCTTTATTATGTAAACCATCAAAAGTGCAACAAATCACTTAATTAGTACTTATTTCTATTATTTATAATTTTATTAAGTACTGATTTTGGGTTATTTGAAGATCAGTTTAAATTTATTCACTGATTTGTAAATATTATGTATATTACTCTTTTCCCAAACAAATACAATTCTTTTAATTAAAATTCATCCAAATAAATTTTTCTGTAGTAATATAAAATTATAAGTATATTTATTATCTAATGCGAACAAATGGTTTTTGTACTATAAGAGAAGTTCTCAATTCAAATTGGTATATTTGTTATGGTACAAGTAATACAATTATATAGTTAAAAAATCAAAAATTAATTATAAACTTAATATTTTCTCTGGTAGTTTTTGTAATATCATAAGTCACAGGTAATTGTCATAAAATAATTATTTATTTATCATATAATCAAGTTACTAATGATGAATTAATTTAAAGAAATAAACAGGTGTCTAATAAACTAATAAGTAATGTGTTTTAATGATCGGTAGATTCTTAAGTTAGATCAAAATCTCGTTAGAGAAATAAAAGCTACTACAAGCTAAAATATAGATGGCGTGGGGCACTCAAAACAGCCTGACCGAAAAATGAAGAAATATATATACACATATATATTTATTAACAATGTGTTAATAAAATTTAACACAGATTACAGTACAGAACAGCAAAATTTGTATATGCGTTCATAATACTAAATTCAACATTTTTAAAACATAACTATCTAAAATAACAAAATTTTTAAAAGAATTATATATAATATAAATTATAGAATTCAATACTAACTGAAGATGGGGGTTTACTGTGAAAATTGATTCTTGGAAATGAATACAGTAAGATTAATTTAACTACTACTCTGTTTTGGTGGTTTATATTTCATTTTATATATATATATATATAAATAGTGTGCTTCTAAAATGGTGAACTGGCTGTACTTTTTTGAATTCCACTTGTAAAACTAAACAAAAAATATCATTACGAAAAATGGAAATTTCTCCTTCGTTCTCTCCCCATTATTTTTATATAAAAATTTATATCTCAAGTTTGGATAGAGGAATCACATTAATATTTTGTAAGCATCTTTGTAATAAAGTTTTAAAATTAGCCAAAAAATCAGGACTTAAATACTTTCCAAATTACAAAATGGTGGCTATGTTTACTTTTCAAGCCATTATATCTCCAGAAATATAAGTTCTATCAAAATGTATGTTTTTACTAAAACATTAAGCCTTTTATTTTGAATAAAATGTCATTTTATTTTTAAAAATTGTTTAACAAGTAGTTATGGCAGAAAATTGATGAATTCTGTATCTGTTTTCATGTCCTCCACTTTACGTTCAATTTGATTACATATTGTTTTTATTTATTGTTAATTCTAAAATTGTAAATTAATATCAAATTAAGTAATAATCTTCTCACAATAAAATTTAACATTACAAAATAATAAAACAATTGACATTAATTTTTTTACTTTTGAATAATTTTACACAGCGACTATTACTGATGATCATGTTAATAATGTAAAAATGAAGTTTGTTTCAACAGGAATAGCTTTTTAAAATGATCACAACCAGCGTATCTAGAGTAATGAGACTTCTCATGGTACCTTCCAAAGTAGCCAGCAACAAAGATTTTCCCTGAATATATGGATAGGTATTCTAAATGATTATTTTTTGGGTTTTGTCATTCTACCAAATCATTTACTAACATGTTTCATGTTAAACATGTTTACATCATGTTTCATCACTAACACCTTTTACTTTTGATAATTCAGAAATGCACTCCTGGAGGTCAACAATATTAACAGAGACAGTCTTGTTGTTCTCTACAATGGTTACAACAATTTTTTCAGGATTCTTTTTTTGTAGTGCAATTTAAGATTTTTAATTACCCCCTGATCTATTGGTTGTATAAGTGATGTTAATTTTGGTGGGAAATATACTATTAAGTTATTTAATACACAATTAATGTCTTGAGGACGTGCCGTACAATTATCAATAAAAAGTAAAATTTTTCTTTTCTGTCTGATAATTTGTTTGTCCAGTTTTTTACCCAATTTTTAAAAATGTCGGTAGTCAACCACCCCTTTTTGTTAAAGTGTAGTCTACCTCTAGAGATCTAACTCTTCAAAAACAACACAGTTTTACTTTTTTCAATTACCAACATTTTAATCTTTCAGTCCCTAGCATGTTTGGAGCCATTAACACCATAATTCTTAATTTACTTTGTTTACTACCAAAGCACAAATAATTTAAAAAGTTAACATTTTGTCAGGTAAACATTTGAAAAATAAAACTGTCTCGTCCACATTGAAAATGTCTTTTTGCGGATATTCTTCTAAAATCGGTTTCAACACAGTCTGCTTCCCAGTTTTACAGTCACTTACACTGGCACTAGCACTTTTTCCATAAATTACTTTATGAATAACACAATGGTTTTTTAAAAGCTTCCTTAATCACCCATTGCTGGCCTGGAAATCTTTGTCCTAATGCAGCTCCAAATTCCAGTCATTTTTCTTTAATTTATGTCCCAGATAACCAGAAGCTTTATTTCCAGAAGCTTATGTCCCAGAAGCTTTATTTTGCACATCACTGTCATCCACTTTAAAATGGCTTCATTGATATTATCATATATGCTATCTTTTACTTTTTTCTCACTAGATTTTCTTTACACTGGTCTGGTTCTTGTAGTATCACATCCCAATTTTTTAAAATTGTTGATAATGGTGGGATTCCAAACTTTTGCGTGATACCTTTTTTTTAACATCTTTGTCAACTTAGTGTATAATGCAAATCTTTTCCAAAGCACTAAGGTACTTTTGTTTTGACATTGTATATGACACACTAAAGAAACAGTACAGTACAATACTATACGATAACAACTAACATAATCCAACTAT
Source organism: Lycorma delicatula (assembly GCF_047948215.1). Taxonomy (NCBI): domain Eukaryota; kingdom Metazoa; phylum Arthropoda; class Insecta; order Hemiptera; family Fulgoridae; genus Lycorma; species Lycorma delicatula. The sequence goes on from NC_134457.1 coordinate 169,859,946, forward strand.
AAAGACCAACTGAATTAATCCCAGGAAATATTATTGCTGAACTGTATGTATGCACTAAACAATAGAGGGAGTATGTGTTAAATGTTTTCTAAGAATTCTATTTTTTATGTCTACATACTATAGATATATGTCTTAAAAAACTTAAGACAAATGAATAAAAGTTTGCACAATAATTTTAGTGCTCTGCATTAGTTAATGGATTTCAGGAAATGCCGCTACTTTAATGTATAGGCAGTCAGTAACTGCAGAACATGTATTTAAATGTTTTGTTAAAATTCTATTGTTAATGGATTATAAGAGAAGCTTGAGAATTTTCACATTACCTGTTCAATAAAAATAACCTGTCATTCTTGACTGTAGTCAAGAATACTTTGTGTTTGTATACAGGTACAAAAATCAAAAGAATAACTGCCTTAAACTCACTTAAATGTCCAAAATAGTAAATTTAATGTCATTATTTAAAAAAAAAAAATATTTTATAAAAATTGCTGTATTTTACTACATAATGTATTATGATAATATGCAGTATGTCACCATTTGATTATAAAGAGGTATGAATACGTTATATAAGAGAAGTAAATTTATATGTAGCTTTATTAACATGTCACAGTGCAGTAAAAAAATTTGTAAAATCGAGGTTTGTTACATAGCGGTTCGACTGTGTGCATATGTGCGTGAAAACTATTTTATATATATATATATAATTTTTTTTATTTCAACAGAAAAATGTATAAATAAAATCAAATATTCAATATTTTCAATACTAAAATGAAAAATATAAAATAAAATAAGTAAATTTATATTATAAACAAACCTAATTTCAGAGAAATCAGTGCGACGTATATGGCCCACCCATTCCTGAAGTCCTGGTTGTTTGTAAGAAGAAATATACTGTAATAAATCCTTCTTGAAATGTGTTAGTGAATCCCCTGAACCAGTGTCCACACCTTCTTTCAGTGGAGGGCAACGAGGACTAATCCAGACACTACCCCAAAAAAAATATAGATAAAAAATAATACATCAAAGTTATATAAATCGGCTACCAAATTTAAACTATTAAACAATGATAATTAAAAAATATTCTCAAATAGTTATTTTTCTTTGTAACATTTAATAAAATTTCAGCATAATAAAAGTTTTACATATCCTTTAGTTTTGTATCTTTGAATGCGTTTCTTTATTATTTATTCCATATAACAATAAGAATGAGTTTGTGGGGTCAATGTTGAATGTCTTTGATAAATCAAACAGTTAATGTGAACCATCAAAAGTGCTGATTATCAATTTCATTATCTACTCTGTTCCTGATCAAAAACCAAATGAATTCTAGGTTATAGTTATTGAAAACCTCATAACTGTTATGAGTTGCAACATTAATCATCAGCGCTCTCAACAAATTATTATTTATAACATGGTATCTCATTTATTCAGCCTATTCCACATTGTTCCGTTCCACGTCGAGCCGTCCAGTGCTGCAATCTAGTAGATGCTAGCACTCACCAGAGAGTTCCGCTCATACTAGCATTTGGCGCTCGAATCTGATCCAAGGCAGTCACATCATACTCTTAGTCCGGATGGACTTCATTCTTTGTTCGGATGAACGTTAGCATTAATGTTTTATTTAATTTTATATTTTTTTTATTTTTATATGTCAAGTTATACGTTATGTTACAATTCATTTCATTAACTGTCAAGATGACAATTTATTACACCATTATTCAACAAGCAACAAGGAATTATCTTCATTCATCACCTATGAACATACAGTCCAACCTCGCTCTAAAAACTACCACACATTTATATTTAATGTATAATTATATTCAAACCCACAACATGGGACCAAAAGTGCATAATTAAAGAGAAAAATGACAATAGAAAAAATGACATTATTATTCAATTTCAATGAAACTAACACTACCTTTCAACATAACCCCAAGTTACATTTAGACACTTGTCCTATCTTTCCTAAGTTGTTTTTTCCAGAAGTAAACAACCGTTTACTCTGATGTCCGAGCCATCCTTGTACTGCATTCTCGATCTTCTCATTGCTGCTAAACTTGATACCACATAAAATTTCTTTGAAGACCAAAAAAAAAATTTGATGGTGCAAGATTAGGGCTGAAAGGTCGATGTGGCAACACTTTCCAATCCAACTTTTGTATAGCTTCCCACATCTTTTTGAGCATCTTAAGGGCATTACCAAGCAGAAGAATTACGGCTTTTGAGTGAGAATTAGGAAATTTTCTTCTTATTGAGGGTTTTACTTTGTTTTCTAGCATGTCAAAATACTATTCATTGTTGATTGTATCTTCTTTTAAATAATTGCAATAAATTAGACCTTTATAGTTCCAAAAACTTGTTAGTTTTATCTTACCAGGTAACTCAGTTTTTCAATTTTTTCTTGTGGACCAAACTCGGGATGTTTCCACTCCATACTCTGACATTTGGATTCTGACTCAAAATTATAAGTCCAAGTTTCATCACAAGTTACATTACAAGTATTATGTAACTTAAACAACAAGCCTTATCTTCCATTAAAAACTGTAGTTTAAGTTCCATACAAATGTGAAGTCTTTGTGATTTTGAGCCAACTGTCATGGAACTCACAATCTTGAAAACATTTTGCAGTAATTCAGCTAATAAGAATAATGGAACGGACAGTGCCAAGACTCACACTAAAAATTTCAGCAGTTTTCCAAACTTTTACATCTGCCCTTGCAAATAAGATCATTAATGCAATTTTGCAAAGCATCCGTTGAGATTTCCGCTATGATAAAATTCAGTGACATGTTTTCTGAAACTGTTAAATCTGTTCAATCCACTTCAACAGTATGCTATTTTTCCAGCCGAGCTAACAATTTGAAACAAACAACAGAGGATATGATAATGAAAATTCTTTTCAAACAGTTGATATTTTCTGTCAAAGGTGTCAACTTGAATATCAGGCAGTTACAGTGTATTCTATTAAATAGTTTTTCCGCAGTTGCCATTCAGTATTTAATTATTGAACAATCCTCATACATTATAGGTACTGCATAAAATAATAACTACAATAGAAATCCCTAAAGGCATAACCAAAGGTTACACCTCAAGTTTTTAAACTAATAATTTATACTTTCCTAATAATATATAAATCAGAAAAGATAAAAATATTTACCCTTGAGTTCGGTTGTCCCAATCAGATTCAACCAAATTACCAGTACATACAATAACTCTTAAGCTATTGTCTGTATACAACATTATTGACATCTTCCTATACAAAAAAAAGAAAGAAATAAATACTTCCACTTGAAAAAAAATCATATAAAAATATAATTAATTTCATTCACTTAAACAAAAATGTATTGATGGCACACTTACATTGTCAACACTGTTTTACTAAACATTCTTTTTTAATTTATTTTTATTCATAGCGTTTATCTGAGGAAATACATATGACCTCTTAACAACAAAACAACTTAATTTTATTAAAATTATATTATTTCCATTAATATAACTTTTAGTTATTAAAACATAATGAAATTCTACTAAATAAATATTTTATATTTTTATTTTATCATATCTTTATTTACTTTTTTATTTTATATTTTATCATAAAATATAAAATTTAATTTGTTTTTTTTTTAAATAAGTGAACATCAAGATATCTAGTAAAACTCCATATATTTAGATCTCATTAATCCAGACACCCAAATGATTGATATGATCTTAATAAAATACATACATTATTTATTTTTAATAAAACTTCAGGACTGCATTTCATTCATAATTTTTGATTGATTTTTTAATTTGATATTAAAAAGTAAAAAATTAGTAAAAAAATTCAATTTTTTTTCAAATAAAATGGTTTAGTTCCTATTTTATAGGCCTATTTTCTTCAAACTGCTCTTATTACAAAAGTCTGAATTTATTATTAATATGAACATGAAAAATGATTTAAATATAAATAATTTCTCTATTTTACAAATTACATTATTATGATCTCTAAAGGCTGTAAGGACTTTCCAGATTATTCAGGGTTTTATTCATTCAAATCACATCCAGTTCCAGTTTCATCTAGTTTGGATTCAAGGGTTTATACTATCATTTATCAGTTTTAAATCACACTGGATCTAACCACTGCAATTACATTTGCAAAAAAAAATAATTTTGTCACTTTAATAATGAGAGTTGATCAGAGGTTACCTTCTTTTATCAGAAGTTAGTATACTCTTTAATTAAAATCCTTAAATTTAATACACTCTGCCTAACTAAATTAAGAAAAACAGACCATATTTCATGTAAAATCATTAAGCCATTTCATTTTGTAAAGAATACTGACAAAAAAAAGTTAAATAAAAAAATATGGTCTTGGTTTAAAAAAGATATTCTCTTTTAATCAATATAGAAAAAAAAAGATTCTCCATCTGACCAATATATTTTTTATTATTATTTTTGTTTAAGTCTTACTCCTTATAACTAAATGCACCAATTTCAGTAATTTTTTTTTAATTTTTAAAATTTATTTATTTTCTCCGAATAGAAAAGAATCTTAATTTTGTATATTAGTGTTGAATAATTATTTTAAAATTTTTGGTCGTTTTGAATTGAAATTCTTTTTTATATCTGGTTGTTCTTCTAATGATCACTAGTAAGGTTCTTTCAGACATCTTCAGTTGAAAATATTTTGATGAGAAATTACATGATTGTGTATATGATTGGAAGTATATTTTCATTGTTTGTCATTTTATTAATTACTCTAGTTTGGTATAGATTAATGATATTTCTAAAATTCAAACTACTTTCATGTAAAACTTTAATAAAATTAGAGAACAAAAAGAATTTCCTACATCGCAGAGGGCCTTTATTCATGTTTGACACTAGTACATTAATTCTCTCCCTTCTTTATCTTATTTTTATCAAGATGCAGATTACTGCCTTTGCAGTTCTTGCAAATTGTTATTGTTTCATTTTTTTTTTTTTGTAGACCTGTGTACATTTTAAATAAAATTAAAATAACTGTAAGACATATCAAAACAGCTAAAAAGTAAAAAATAAAACTGTTTCAATTTATCTTTAAATTTACGGGTAAGCAAGTAATTTACCAAATTACAGGTAAGCAAGTGTTGTAGTTGTTTTAATTTGATGTTGATTTCAAAAAATCAAAATTTAAAAAAGAAAAAGGATTATTATATTGATCTGATTTTTAAGTCGGTTTTATTTCAAGAATATATTTTTTTGTAGAGCAACACAACCTTTGTAGTTTTCAGTACTTCCTTTCTATACTGCAGAAAAAAATTTATCCTGGCTTTTAGAACCATACATAATTATAATAAATAAAAAACAAAAAAAAAATCAAAATATGAATTAAAAATTAATTTACTAACATTTAATGTTAAAAAAAAACTAATAGTCATCTATTCATTAGACGCTGTAAATTTAAAACACAAAAACAAATTATAATGAATATTACAGTTGATTAAATTCAGAGAATAAACTAAAAAGACCATAAAATTTCTATCTGTTTGCATTGATAAAGTATGTGGTTCTAAAATTAGGCTTCACTTTTCTCTGTGCAAAATATAGTGTAGGTGTATGAGCCTTAGATATCATCACACTAAGTAAATTTCTGTTAAGCTTCTAAACTTCTGTTAAACATGTTATTTATTTTACATATACACGTTTCAGCAAACAGTAGACGATTTTGAACATAATTTAATAAATTGAGCTGTATGAAATTGAATTAATGAAGTGAAAACATATGTGTAAAGCAAAGCACACTGGTTAAGTCTAGCAGGGGCAATATGCTAATGCTAATTAAATCACAGTACAGTGGTTAAAGACAGAAATGATGCTACCTAGTCAGCTGTAGTACAAACACTAAGCAGTCTAAATATTTCCCAAGGAAGGGTGCACAGTAAAGTTGCTTCAGGGATAGAAGGAAAACTATATGTTCAGCTGTCGGCAATAGTAACACATCTATTACTCCTCTCCACTGCTCCTTATTAAAAAAGATAGCACCCAAATAAGTAATCTAATAAACATTTAAATTTCATATTCTCTCTTTAAAATTAAATATTGTACATTATTGTGCAAGTGTTTTTTTACTTCAGTAAATACTTATTTTCCATAAAAAAATATGTTACCATTATAGGTAGAGAATTACTGCTTAAGCAGAATTGTAGAAAATGTAATTCTCCACACTGGAAATGGGCTTTGAAATTTGATAAAATCATTCATTAAAGCATCATGTTTCAAATTATAAGCCTTAGAACTGTACTGGTTGCTATTTTGAAATAAGAAAATTTTATAAAATTTGTTACACAGCATCATTCCACTTAATAATTTCATAAAAAAAAAAAAAAAAACAAATTCACCCATAATTACATTACAAACACATCAACAAACAAAATGCCAAAAGATCTGCTTAAAATAGGACCTTGCTTAGCTCAAAAATAATTTTTATAAGTAAATAAATAATTTTGAAAAAAACCTGCTTGACTGATGATGTTCACAACAAATCAGGTAACAAAACTAGGGAACATTATCCCTAGTATTAATGTATCTTAACAGATCTTATTCTAAATACTAGGGAACTGTCGAAGACAAACTACCAGTTACATTAACTGAGATTCCTGTCCTTACTACTTCTATTGTTTCTAATGTTGTATAATAAAATACTGATTTCTACACAAACACTAAAAATAATTAATTCTCTACATTAATAGTATTCTGCAGAAGTAAAAAAAAAAAAAAATTATAGAAGTGAAGTAAATCTTTCCTTCAATATTCATATTCTATACAATAAATAGTTGTATTTGTATTTAAAGAAATAAATTTAGTTTTTTGAGTATTTAATCTAAAAACAAGCATCACAAAGACAAGAAGTGAAGCCAATTTTAAAATAGAAAATACAAAATTATCTAAACTTTAAATAATCACACTTTCTTCCTGAATTCTTTCTTTTTGTTACAGAATTATACCACTGCAGATAAACCTCAAGTCTTGCAACTTTATTTAAATAACAATATAGAGACTAATACAACTTAACGTTTAAGCTTGATATACATATCAATTTCAACTCGAGTCTCTATTTGTACAAAAAAAAAAGGTAGGTCAAAAAAATTGTGTAAAAGTTAACATGTTGGCTTGTAGATCATTTGGTCTCGGGTTCATTTCCTCCGCCAGGTTTGGCATTGTTTTTACCTATCACATCTTCCTTGTACAAATGCAGAAAATACATGTTCAAAATCTTACAATATTTTAACAAGAACAGTATAAAGATGGACCTTCCTTTTTTCCTGTTTAACCTCCGGGAATTACTGTCAGGTATTACTTCAGAGGATGACATATGTATGAGTGTAGTTCTTGTACAGTCTCAGGTTGACCATTTCTGAGAATGTCAGGTTGATTGAAACCCAACCACCAAAGAATAACGGTATTCATGATCTAGTGTTCAAATCCATACAAAAATAATTGCTTTTACTAGGACTTGAGCACTGGAACTCTCAACTTCCAAATCAGCTGATTTGCGAAGACACATTCACCATTAGGCCAACCCAGTGGGTTATACCTGGATAACAGATTTCTTCCAATTAAGAAAAAAGTAAGAGAAAATAACAATGAAAGGAATTCAGGAGGCAAAGAGGAATCCTTTTCTCAGACCAAGTTACTTTTATACAGATTTGAATATTTTAATAATGAATCATTTACATTCATATACATCATCCTCATTCATTCTGTGAAGTAATACCTTATGATTATTCGAGAGGCTAAATGGAAAAAAGAGAGGCCAACAGATCTGTTTAACAATCATTCTATGTAATACTGTCAATGGCACACCAGCAACAGAGGTTCAATGAGAAAGATTACTGGACTAGGGTAGGAATTTATGGGCAAATGTAAGGGTGTGGACGATAATTTTCATGCTTCAACAGTTAAGGAATGTACCCTGTTCTGCAGGTCAGGGTATATAAACACTGTTCAGACCAGTTGGACAATCAGTCAGTAGGAAGCAAGATTAAGCATGTAGTGCTCCAGGGTGTATTCAATCTGACATCACAAGCATTCTAGTGTGGACAGTGAATGCAGGAAGTTTTTTGGTGAGTTATTGATAAACAATTAATGAAAAAGATAAAGTATTTAACTCATTCATAGATTGTTACGGTAGTTCTATTCAAACATTTGACTCGCCTTGGAAGTAAGAAATGACGATTTTTGCCATATTTCACCTGTTGAGCACTCCTCTTCATGGTCCAACAATAATCAGCCAGCATATTAGGATTCCATTTGCCTTGATACCTCTTTTCCCATGGCTGAAATCTCCTGATAAAGTATTTCCTGTTCTTACTGCTCACTACACCAAGTTTTTCCAGGAAGAAATTTACATGCAAGTGCAGGAAGTGTACTTTTAAGGACATATTACAACCCAAATTTTTATAAGATGTTACAAGATTGTTGACAATATCACAGTAATTTTCTGCCTGTTGATTTCCCAAAAAACTCTTAGTAACATTTCTGAATCCTTGTTAAGCTGCTTTCTCTGGTGGATTCAATAGTTCATCAAATTTTTGGTCAGGCATTAGTGATCATATTTATGGACTCACAAATATTCCTTCTTTAATTTTTGCATCACTAATTTTAGGAAACTTCAGTATTAAGTACATGAAACAAGGAGTATTGTCCATGGCCTTGACAAAATTCTTCATTAATTCTAGATTGATATGTAGTGGAGATAGATACACATTTTTAGGATTACACAATGGGTTTTTTTCACATTTTTCTGTTCAGGAATGAGTGATTCATGTTTAGGCCATTCTTTTCTAATGAAATAGTTTTTTCTGTTTCTACTACCCCATTCACACAAAAAAACAACAGTACTTTGTGTAACCAAGCTGCAGACCAAGAACAAGTGCAATTACCTTCAAGTCACCAAAAATATTCCATTTATACACTGCATATTGAAGCTTTTCCAATATAAATTTAAAGTTTCATGTTTTTTCATACTAGGAGTATAAGCCACAGGTACTGATGGGAAATTATTGCCAGCCATTATGCAAAAGCACAGCTTTTAAACTAACTTTAGAGGAATCAATGAACAAGCTTCATTCTGTTGAGTTATGTTCATTACAAAGTGTCTCCATAAGAGAATAAATCTCATTACAAAACACTAAGCCACTTTCTTCAGAAAAGTAGCCTTTAAATTCAGAATGACGATTATGATAAGTACATATCTTTGTATTCTTTTGAAAATTCTATCCTTTTAGCCACGAAGTAAGCATTTAAGACTGTTTTTTGGATAACTTTAAATCTCAAATGAGATTGTTAAAATTTTCTTGAGTCAGTAAATGAGGCTCAGATGAACTGTTTTGTTCAAAAACTGTATAACCAGAATTTTTTTCTTTTTCTTCCTTACTTCCATCAGACTCTGAGCTCTCTTCATCTAATGCTACATGTTCTGGAGGGTTTGATATGGGCAATTCTTTGCAGTGTGGAACTGGTCTCATTGCAGATTGTAAGTTAGGGTACACCACTGTATGTTTTGATTTTTGTATGTTTTAATGTTTGTTAAGCAAAGATAACACATCAGAAGAATGATCTTTGGATTCCCTCAAATCTTAGGGATAGCAAGTGGCATGTAACTTTTTCCCATGCAGTGAGAAGCGTAGAACACTGTAAACAACAGATATGTGGGGCCCAGGCCCTTGTTTAGTCTCCAACTTTACACCCAAAATAAAGTTCATAATACATTTTTACTAATGGAGTAAGGTTTTGCCTTTGGGACTTGAGCGTCACTTCACCACATATATAACAAAAATTGTTAGGATGATTTAAACAAACTCTAGGCATTTTGTAATTAATGACTAATTAAAAGAAATAAAGTTGTAAATATGTAATAACAATAATTCAGACACACAAAGCACTCACAATGACGTATTTACTGGTTCACTAGTATCTCACAACTGGCATTGTTCCGATGAATGTATGCTACACTAGATCACATTTGTACATGATTATACACATCTGAACCTGCACAACAGTAGCGTTGCTACTGTTGTACAGTTTAAATTACCTCATTTGGTTCCATCATATTTACAATGCTCTAGGAGGTTTTACTTGACAATGGACAAATGGATGAAAAACGTTTTAAAATATTTAAAAAAATTAAAATAAAAAAACTGTAGGTGATGGAGAAATTCCAAATACATATTTGAAAACAGGATAAAAACTGCATTAAGTACACCTAATGGTACTCATGAGACAAAAATCATGTTGACCAGTGTTATTATTACTATTGACATTTATTATTATTATTGATGTTGTTATTCACTATTATTATTATTGATTTATCTTATTTTTTTTTGTTCTTAAACTAATAAATTGTAATCATATAGATATTTTTAATTGTTAGTCTTTCAATATCCTGATCAAGCCGTGAACACATGGCTATATAAATAAAAGTTTACTTTTAATGCCTTATCACATAATAACACAACAATTTACACATAGAGTCTTCAGTATAAGTATAACTTATTCTGGACGACTTTGGAAAAGCTTCACACACGCTTTAATAAGGCATATAAGATGGATGAAAGATATGGCTGACACTTGTCATGTATTGAATCCAAGATCAGCAACCATTCTATACTTGGTGGTGTAATAATGATATATAGATATTCATTTCACAATAATCACATCAAAACTTTGAAACATTCAATCACAACAAAAATAAATTTAGAACTGTTTTAACACATAAAGACATTTATACACACTAGTCTTAAAACATAATATTGAAAGTAATTTTAATTTACTCACGTGTGATGTGTTCCAAATGGACTAGGACACTTAATTAATAGAGGTGTAACATGTGGAGGACATCTTGCCATATCATCATCACCCTCACCATATACCAGTGTCATTGGTTTGCCTCTAAAATAAAAAAAATAAAATGTTACAATAATTAATCTAGTCTAAATATAGTATAAATATGACAAACATTTCAAGACTACGCTTATAAAAATAAATAATGTACTACTTTTAAAGACAGTTGTATCAATTTCAAATAGTCAAATTGCACAGGGATTCATTGCTCCCAGGGTTTATGTATCCTTAGCATGCTATCAGGAAGTCCTTTCTTCCTTAAGCAACAAATTAAGCAAACAATTAAACATTAATTAAGCAATAATTTTAATTATGATACATGCTGAATTGAAACATCAAAATGATGACTAAAATATTATTAAAATAGTGATTCCTCAGCTAGAATCTTATCTTCAGGAAAAGAAAGAAATTTCTTTGATCACACTAAGTGTTATGAGAATGAAAAACATCAATCATGTTGAAATGGCAACATAACTAGTGCATTTCAAAAACTAGTGAAAGCAAGCAAGGTAATGATGAAACAACCAATTCAGAGGTCATTAGTACTGAATGTCCTCTTCCAGTTATTTCAAAAAATTACAGATGAACTGAGTAGATAGCATGATCCCAGCGACAAATTATATTACAGAGCTCTGCGAATCACAAAAAAAGAATGAAGTCATCCTTTCCTCTGATAGTCTTTCATTAAGTTCTATATCTTTTTTAGTATTTAATATTATTCCACTCAAAATAAAAGTAAATAAACAATCTTTCTCATTTACATATACGGGTACAATAATATTTTTGAACAAAGTATTCTGATGTTCATTTTTAGCTGAACATAATTTACTTAAAAAATTAAAAAAAGAAGATACTTGGTGCAAAACTAATGGAAAGTTGTGATTTAAATATTTATGCATACACATGCTCTAAATTTATAAATATAAATATATTAAGCACATATGACAAGATTATTAATTTACATACATCTCCTCTACATACCTTAATAATGATTAACTATACAAAATGATTTTAAAGTACATAACTGATTAAATAGAAATAAATAACTCAGAAGAGCCTTTTAAAATTCTGAACATAGAATATAGTCTTCATGTTCATTATGTTAAGCTTTTCAAAATCACAATCACCACATTATCATTTCTGCACATATTTGAGAGTATCATTTTGTAAAACATTCTTGGTATTCTTTAAGACCTAAGAATCCTCTTGAAAATTTTCAGTTCCCTAGGTCTAGGGATCTGGGAGTTACTGGGATAAATGAAAATGTGTGTATGTGTGTACGCGTGCATGCACACCAACAAAAAATAACTTTTTAAACAGTAAGACAGCCGGCCTCCATGGTGCAAGTGATAACATCTTGGCCTTTCATCCAGAGGTCCTGGGTTCAAATCCTAGACAGACATGGCATTTTCACACACGCTACAAATCATTCATCTCATCCTCTGAAGTAATACCTAACAATGGTCCTGGAGATAAAAAAAAAGAAAAAAGTAACACAGAATTTTTGATTACTACTATAACCTGAATGTTCTTGTTTTTATCATTACTATCACCAATTAAAAAAAAATACTAGAATTTAAAACTCAATCTGAACTTTCAATCACTAAAAATCAAATATCTACTGAATATAAAACTTTTATCAGAGTGGTAATTTATGTAAATAGATAACATTGGATTACAGTAATATTGGATTACTACTGGATAACTTCAGGTTAAGTAATTATAACTGTCTTGATGGTTAAAAAAATCTTTATTTTTTAAAGTAAATATATGTTAATGAATCTAAATAAACTCAGATCATATTAGTAGAGTTTTTAGTAAATATTTCAAAGAGAGAAGGGTTTTGTCCCACTTTACACGCTTAAGATTTTTCTAAAGAATCTTAAGAAAGATATGGATTATAGATTCTCACAATAACTTTTGTGTAACAACTATGCTGGTTTTCATAATTTAAGCTATACGAAATATTACAAATATGAAAATTTAATGAGGTATTGTAAACATTTTAATCTTACAGATTCACTATTATAGTAACTGAATAATATGTAAAAATAAATCAAAATCTACAATTTTGTATTTTTTTTCACAGTAGTAAATTATTTTGTAAATAAGTTAGTTCAATAAGTTTGATTAGTAAGCTCATTTTACCCATAATAAATTTAGAGAGTTAAATACTTTTAAAATATTTAAAACGGTTGTTTTGGACTAATGGATACCACCAATATATTTCAATTTTCTAAGGCAAAGGGTTCAGGAAGAAAATTGATGAATGAGCAAGTGAATTACTTGTACATTTTTTTAAGAAAAAAATAGAATAAGCCGGTAACAGCAAATGATACAAGATTAGCAGGTTCAATTCTTAAACAGAATTAAGAATTTTTATATTTGATTCATATATGACTGAATCAAAACAAGTAAGGTGCATGACACCTCATGTTACTTCCTATAAAAGGTTACTTTAACGGTCATAATTGAATGTACTGTATACTTTACATAAAATATGACTGAGCCATTAAAAAAATAACATTAAAAAACTGATAAGGACTTGATCAGGTTCTGACCATAAATACAACATTTACATATGCTAATTAATAATAAAATAAAACTGTAAATTCTGAAGTAAGCCTTACTTATGTCCCATAATGTGATACTGAGCTAACAACCATCCAATCTCCACCATAAATGTAAACTGCAATGATGCTTTTAGATCACCAAGCTTTGGGTCAAGAAGCTCTGAAAAAATAAATTTAATGTAAATTTAACGATTGATTATCATTACTAAGACACTCAACCTTATAAGCTTAAAATCAGTTGATAATAAAATTTTAGAATAAAGAAGCTTTTCCATGTGAAACTTACTGTTATTTGTGTCTGAAAAAAATCCTATATGGTATATTGTAGTTTTGATTTTTAGTTTAATGGTTTGCATGTACAATACAGTAAATTAAAACTTGTTTTTTTAGTCATAAATTAATACAGAATTTGCTCTCCCAACTTGACTTGGCTGCCTGTATCAAACATTGGTAAAATGTGCACACAACACTAGTTCACTATCACAGCTCTCAGTACAGCATTTCAACTACAAATTTATCAGCCTTCCTCTCCTCGTAATTATTTCTGTTTTATAAGTATCTGGATCTGGTACATCCAATATTTAAAAAAAAAAACTTATAAAAAGAAAATTATGATTAATTTTCATTTTAGAATAAATGATCATTCTTTAATAAAAAAATTACTGTACAACATATATAAATCAATCTAAATAAATGAAGTAGTCTTAATTACAGGAAAAAGAGAATAACATGGCAAAATAAAAAAGTTATAACCTGTATAACAAGAGTACAAAATATAAGTATATCAGATTGATGAGATTTAAAATCATTTCATGGAAAGTTTTAATACAAATGTTTATTACTTAATATGGATATTTGTAAAAACAAATTAATGTATTCATTATTATTTCTATTAGAGGGAATTAGCAGCTCTTGTCTTGATAACACTTAAAACTAAACCCCAGTTTAGTTTTTGTTCAGTCACTGGATAGGAGAATCTCCAGCTTGATCCCTAGGCTGCACAATTCACAAAAAGAACACCACTGGAAGAAAGGAAATAGGATCAGGGAAAGAAAAAAAAAGAGCAATGGGAAACATACATAATATTATATGTTTATATTATATAATATTATATATATAATAATATCTAAAGAGGGATTTTTAATCATATATCTAATCTCAAATTAGACAAGATAAATACAATGATGCATATAAAATTTTAAAAAATCTAATAAATCAAAAACTATATTAATAAACATCTAAATTAGTGATTGCAATATCAGTACACTGGTATACTAAATACCAGCATTTCATGCTATTTTGCAATTTCATGAAACCGGTATTTACTAAGTTAAAATACTGATATTTTCAGTATTAGCTATAAATAGTAAATATTTTTTTTTAAAGAGTTTAATTTAACTTATTGGGGATCTACTGTTATTTGAAATATGTATTTTATCATCGATGTGGCAGCACCAACATTAATCATTTGCTGTCTCACTTCCGTTCTGATCTCCTCTCTTTGTCTGCGTAATGTCAAAGTCAAGTATGAAGCATGTATGAAACCTAACCTCACATTTTATATTGTAGTGAAATTGTGCATAGTGTTTTAAATGTTTAAACAATGAGATATTTTTTTAAATTGGCGAGTTCCTTTTTCACAAATTAGTACACATTTTATATTAGACTTTATTCTTCAAAACATTTACATTTGCAACAATTTGTTTTAAGTTTTATTTATCAGTAACAAATAATAATGATTTGAAAGAACATAAAAATAATCTGTCAACAATACTTCGACTTGGTTTTATGATGAAAAAATATGCTGGCAAGATGAAAAACATGTTCAAGGATTATTAAAGTTTTTGAAGGAAGTAAAAGCGGACTACATAGGCATTTAAAAACACGTCATAATATTAATATTTTGAAAAGGAAGAATCTGAGACAAACTCTAACTCACTTAAAAATGATATTACTAAACCAAAGACGTCAGAAAATACAGATTTTTTTTAATAGAAAAATGACTGTTTCGATGATGCTTTATCTAGAATGACAGCATTAAATGGTTTGCCATTCAAAGTATTTTGTAATTCAAATTTAGTCTCACATTTGATGAATGGACAAGTATATAAACCAGTCGTTATTTAAATATAAATATTCATTCAGAAAATAAAATTTGGGATGTAGGACTCACACTTGTCTCAGAAAGTATGCTTCTACAAAATGTGTAAAAGTAGTTAACTGCAAATTCGATGAATATGGGTTATCTCTGAAAGAAGATATTGTCTGCACAACTATTGATAGAGCAATGGTGATGAAAAAAGTTTGGATGTTAATTGATGCAAATCAGCAACTATGCTATGCTCATGGAATTCAACTTGGAGTAATCAATGTGCTATATCAACAAAATCAGGTGCAGAAGAGGCAAAACACTGAAGAAAATAATAATGCAACTGTTAGAAATACCTTATTTGGATATGAAGAAGATAATAGTAATGAGGATGAAATATCAATTTACCAAGGATTGCTTCCTAAAATTAAGAAAAGTCAAGAAGTTGTTAAGATATTTAAATGTTTCCCTACTGAAAATGCTGTTTTACAAAAATATATACTTCTGAAATGAAAAAAGAACTTATGCTAATGTTAAATTCTAAAACACACTGGAACAGTTTGCTCATAATGATGGAACAATTTTTGAAATTAAAAAATCCAATTTTTCCGACACTGAATTCAATTTAATATCTAAAACTGTATCAACTCTGCTTCCAATAGAGCTGGCTGTGGAGGCATTATGTCGGAAGGATTCCAATTTATTAACAGTGAATGCAACAATAAATTTTATGTTGTAATCACTTAAAGATCAGGACATGCCACTAACTGAGGAATTACACAGTGCACTGAAAATTCGCATGGAGGAACGGCATAGTGAACCAGACAGAAAATATTTTAAAGTATTTACATAATAACAACGACTTTAGAAAAGAAAACGAAAAGGAAAAAAGAAGCTAAACAATGTCAAATTTAATTAAATTCATCAAATTAAATTAAATTTCATCATTAAATTAATTAAATTTGCACAAATAGGATTTATGAAAAGCAAACAAAAAACCTATCCAGAAGAATTCGTTGAAGATGACGTTGATGTCAATATCGGAAAAGAATTGTCTCTCAAAAAGAAATTACAATTAGTTATAAATAAAAAACTGCCACAAGCAATAATACAAAAAACAGATTTATTCAAAACAGTTATATGAGAGACTGAGTTGTTGGAAGATAAAGAATTTCGAAGAAAATATTTAAAGGAAGTATATTGCTCATTATTAACAGCATACTAACCAACATGGATGCAGAAAACGCATTTTCAACTGTAAGTAATTTATGCACAAAAATGCATTTCAGGCTTAATGACAGTTCAATACATGCATTATGTTTTTTACAATCACATTTCAAAAATATGCAGTTAATAAATTAGTTGTTTTTTTTAATAGATATTATACGTAACAGACTACACCACAACAAGATTTTTATGTGATATTTACTTTTCTTAATAATAACACTACATGGCTCCTTTATTTTATACTTGTACTTAACAAAATTGTTTATTTTTTGAGTTTATGCATTTTTTTGGACATAACTCATAAATACGCAACGAAAAACTGTGTTTCTGTACCTTTTTTTGAAAAAGCCCTAATATTGGCATTAAAACTAGTATTCTGGTACAATGTTTAAAAAAATACAGAATACCAGCAATTTATTTTTGATCCAGTACTGCAATCGCTAACCTAAATGTAACACATGAGATGTTACAAAAATATCATCTTACCTGGAAAGTGAACAGTCAGACGTTCAGTATGTGTTTCTTTAGAATCTGAAATAGCTGATAAAAAGAAATAATATGGAGCAGCATCATTCCATTTACCATCAATATTATTTTTTACCCTATCCATAACAACACATCGATAATTCTGAGCCTGTGTATTGTTTTTAGAACTACTTTCTCCTCTATAAAATAGAAAACACTTTATAAGAATATATAAAAAGAAATAAATTCTTTTTATTTCTTTATATAAAAAGAATATATTCCTTATACTAAATTTAGTATAAATTTAGTTAAGTATTAACTAAATTACATGTTAAGTAATTTAGTTAAATTACTTAAACTAAATTTTAATTTAGTTATTACTTAACAATAAATTATCTTTAACATAATTTTTAAAAATATTGCAATTACTAATCAATAATTTAGCATTATGTGAAATTATATTTTAGAAACTTTAAAACATAAATTGATTACATTAAACTAGAAGTTTTAATACACTGACAATTCAGGACTTGCAATTTGGATTTGTTACTTGACATGAATGAAGTAATAATCCACAATTCAAATGGTTGCACCAAGTGAATAAAAAAATTAGAACATTTTTATAAAAAGTGAAATAAATTAATGGATCACTTGCAAGAAAACAGAATTTCAATAATGAGACAATTTGGTTTTCTGAGGAGCAAACACTGGAGACAATTGTTAACCTATTGATAAAATCAGCTTGCTTCTTGCATGGTATCAATGTTGATATCACTTCATTAACAAATTTAATAGAATTCTTTTTATTTTTTATAAGTTGGTAAGATTTCTAATGTTAGATGATTTAATTATTGATTACCAATTACAGATTAGATTATTGTTACGTATTAGCATATTTCTTAAGGAACATCAAATTATGGTAGGGAAAGTTTCTGGATGCAGAAGTAGTTCTTTCAAATAAAAATAAAAATTACCAAATAACGATCCACTAACAATTTTATACAAGTAACACAGATTATAAACAACATGAAATATATTTTAAACATATATTAATATTCCTTAACTCAACCATTAGTCTTAATATAACATGAAAAGTTATATCCACTGCTGCTAATTTACCATAAGGTTTTACTGGTTTACTTACCACAAATGCTTCTTATAAAATAATTATTTTTAACATTCTAATTACTAAACTCCTCAAACATACAAAATCTTAATTTAACCCAATATCACTACCTATCATTCAGATATAATCACTAAGAGTCAATTAAAAAACCATCTAAATAGTATATTTTATTCTTAAGATATATAAATACACATTAAACAAATTATAACTATACATACATATTCACAACAGAGAAAAACTCTAAAAGGCTTGTTTATTACAGAAGTACCAAGACATATATAAAATAATCATAAAATAGAATAAATCTAATAAATTAAAAACTAATAAATAACAAAAAACTTTGTTTTTAATGTAAGAGTTCACATACGATTTAAAAATATTTACAAAAAAAATGAAATACTCAAAAAATGTAAAATCAAAAACTGTTAGCAATATACTGTAAGATGGACATTACTAGTGTTACATTATAAAATAGTAGCAGTAGTAATACTAGTAATCAGTAATAACAAAACAAAACACTATTGAACATGTTCACACTTGGGTTTTTAACAAATAATAGTTACATTTCATAATCACAAAAATGCAAAAGAATGCAATAATTTTCATGAAATTGTTAATCATACAACAAAATGAAATGTAGTACTAATAGTTATGTTGCTCTGGTTATGTAATTTGCAACACATTTCAACCTATACAGTGTTTACAAAAACTATTTCAGAATTCAGGGGATGATACCCCACATTGAAGTAAAGAAAAAACGTAAAAGAGTTTTTGAATTCTAACCGATGACCAAGTAGTTTTAGCAGTACATATTAATTACTGGAATTTTTAATAATTATTCATATTAAGTCAGGAGTCAATTATTGTTTTATCTAACAGAACATATTTACCACCATTCCCAAATATGCACAGTTACTTTTATTTCAGCCTAATAAACCATAAATGAGTGGATGGCTCTACGTAGTAAGTCTTAACGATGTCCTCTAGGCACCAGGTAACTCAGTTGTATGCAGCCCTAGCCCCAGTACATGCAAGTTCTGCTAGAGTAGTCAGTTACATCGTCATGGGAAATGAATGTCAATCCCACTTAAAAATTTTTCAGTGGTTGTTGGTCCACCTGTAAAACCAACAAACCCGGGAGTTACAAGAGACTTCAGCCAACATTGTCAGCCGAAGATTTAGCTAGTGGTGAGGAAACAAGAAACATTACAGAGGGGGTGAAATTTTCCTGTGTAAGGTTTCTTGTAATGAGATACAGCGAGGAAGGTAAACTGTTTGATAAAGTTTCTCCCTTCCTGATAAATAAGTGTATTGTAAAAGCTTGCAGTTTTCCAAAATCTGTTAAAAAGCTAAGAAAAGGCATCCTGCTTATTGAATTAAATATTGAAGAACAATGCTGAAAACTGTTAGCCCTTTAATATGTAGGGAAAGACAGAGTGGTAGTGGAACCCCATAAGAGGCTGAATTTCATCAAGGGGGTTATTATTTTTTGCTGTAACTTGGCTATCATCTGAAATTACAAATGATTTGTCACCACAGTCAGTGCAGAGGATAATGAGAAGGGAGAATAGCGTTGATGTACAAGTATCCTCACTAATTCTAACCTTTTCAAGTCAGACTATTCCTGACAGAATAAAAGTAGGTTACCTTAGTATCCACATATGACCATATATACCTAATTCCAAATGCTGCTTCCAGTGTCAGGGTTTTGGCCGCAACAAAGATGGTTGGACAAAAGAACAAGTTTGTGTGCATTGCAGCTGTATGGGACATGATGACATCACATGCGCTGAGATAGAAAAATGTGCAAACTGTAAAGGTCCACACTCAGCAAGGTCTCAAGAATGGTCCATTTACAAAAAACAGAAAACTATTTTGAAGATCCATACTGAACAGAACATTCCCTTTCCTGTGGCTCAACAGACTACAGAAAGCCCACAGCATGGGGAACCTTGTTCAACCTGGTGTAAAACTTTGGTGTAACCTGGTTTTTTGTTCAAGCTCTCTCTTCAAACAATATACAAAAAGAGAATGAATCCAGATCTTGTAAGAAGTTTTATCAGACCAAGTAAAGTCCCTCACGGCTGCTATTACAGCATTGAGTACTGGCAAGAAGGCAACTTTTGTTACAAAGTCTGAAAGTGGCTTACCGAAAACCATTTCAATTAAACTACCACCAACGAAATTTCCCACTGCACCAACAACGCAGCAAACTAATAAGATCCCTATGAAGAAATTTACTAAAAACTAGCTACTGGTACAGTATCTTTGACCTTCCAAGCTTCCAAGTCCCCACTCCCATCTCAAGGATATAGAGGCCGATGAAGTGCCTGAAAAAGCAAAACACTACTTAAATGTTATCAGTAGCAAAAAGAAAAGCGGGATTGTATTTGACAAATAATCTACATGCAGAGTTTTGCATATAATAAGAGAAGAATATTTTTATGGGTACCTATATTATTCATTGGAATGTTTGCAGTATCCGTTCTCTTCTTGAAGATATTGAAATCCTACTAAAAGAAGAAAATCTTTTAATACTGTGTCTGCAGGAGACTCACTTCCATTCCCGAGATAATATGTCCTTTCGAAGGAATGTCCATCAAAGACATGACCATCAAACTGAGGGGAGAGGATGTGAAGGTGTAGCTGTTTTCCTCTAAAAACTTAACAGCCGTCCATATTCTGCTAGCAACTAATATCCCTGCAGTTTCAGTGAAGTTATTAGCGCCATTCAAAATGAATATCTGCAACTTATACCTTTCTCCAAATTCCAAAATCTGTTAAAATGATCTGTCCAGTCTATTTTCCCAGACTCCTTTAACATGCCTAGTAGTTGCCAATTTCAATGCCAATCATTATCATGTGGCTCAACATCACGTTCTTCCCAAGGCAATATAGATGATCAACTGAGGCAGAACTTAGATCTCCGCTTATTGAACTATGAAATGACATGTTTGTATCTTCTTCATTTTCATGCATCATATGTTCTACTTCCATGACTTATCTGATGTGTCTCCAAAAATTTCTTTGGAAGCGATCATAGACCAGTTGTTATCTCAGTCAGTAATAGTGATTACCTCAGAGTCACCCATGGAGGTGGGTGGTTCAGAAAGCAGACTGGATCAGATACAAGGATTCCTTTGGCCAGTATGACAAGAGTGGTAGCACGATCTACAAACTTGCTAACTTTATATACCAAATTCCCTTCAGCGCAAATGAATTCATCCCTTTAACATCTGCAAAGCTAAGGTGTTCCTTGGTAGGATGAAAACTGCAGGCTTGAGGTAAGAGACCAGTGCAGGGCTTTAATAATTTCAATCAAAGACCTATGACTGAATTGCTCAGTGCCTTCCGCAATGCGAGGGCTATTTGCCGTTGAGTGTTTCATTGTGCTTAACAAAAATCTTGGCTGAATTATGTTAACTCCATTTCTCAGACAACACCATCATCTGTTGTATGGAGAAGGGTTTGGGCCATATGTGGATTAGTACAGTCACCGCAGCCTATTGAACTGTTGTAGCAGAATCCTTGTTACCACATCAATTGATGTGGTGAACACATTTGGAAAATTACTTAGGACAGTTTCACTTACATCATCATAATCTTCTGAGTTTGTGACACATAAATAGCAGATAAAAAATATCATTTCTGATTGGACACCTGCAAAATGAATTAAACATACCATTTTCTTATATTGAGCTAAGGTATGCCTTGAAGAATTCTCATGACACTTCCCTTGGAAATGATAATATCATGCTCAGTATGTTACCTACCACACCTCCCAGATACTGCACTACATCTTTTGTGTATCTATAATAGAATATTCTTTGACCAGGTGTTTCCAGATACTTGGTGAAGCATTAGTGAAGCCTGGTAAAAAACCATACTGAAACCTGGTAAAGATAAATCATGCCCCACAATTTATCATCCTACATCCTTGACCAGTACTATGTGTAAGGTGATGGAACAAATGGTAAACAGCATCATCTAGTGTGATACCTTGAAAGAAACGTCCTAACTACCCCAGTACAATGCAGTTTCTACGTAAATCATCTGTTGATCACATAGTTATCCTGGAAACTGTAATTCACAATGCCTTTTTACTTCACCAATGCCTGGTTGCTGTATTTTTCAATTTGTAAAAGGCGTACAACATGGCGTGTAGAAGAGGAATCCTAAATACACTTAATGAATGGGGTACACAAGGAAATTTCCTTGCATTTATCAGGGGTTTTCTCAGTAGTCAGTCCTTTTGAGTTCGAGAATCAGAAGGTATCCGAAGGTTTCACCCTAGAAAACAGAGTACCAAGGGAAGTGTCCAAAGTATTACTTTGTTTGCCATAGCCATAAATAGTATAACAAGCTGCAAGTTAAAACCCGTTATGTATTCTTTATTTGTAGATTATTTTTCAATTTACATATCATTTAAAATTCTAGCTACAGGAGAAAGACAGGCTTCAATACACAATAATCCGTTCAGAATCGTGGTGTAAAACGACTGGATGCATGTTTTCTCCAGAGAAAATGAAATGCATTTGCTTTTCCTGATTGAAGAAATATGTTGACCCTCAACTGTTTTTACATGGTGAATCAGTTGAAATATGCACACAGATTAGATTTCTAGGACCGTGGTTTAACCAACAACTGACATAGGTAACACATTTTAAGGGCTGAAGGTAAAATGTCTAAAAATATTAGACATGTTGATAGTTCTGTCTAATACTCATTGGGACAGCCAATCGTATATACATGTTGCGCTTCTACTGAGCTCTGGTCCATTCCACCTTAGACTATGACTGCATGGCTTATTTGTCAGTTCAGGCCACTGCTCTAAAGACCCTCAATGCAGTCGATCATTCATTTATTTGCCTTGCTACAGGCAAAAAGCCCTGTGGTTTTTCACTTAAGCCATGTGGCAAGTCTGCTGGTGGGCAGTGGTAAATCATCTCTTTTGAATTGATGAAAGCAAATGATTTGCTCCTTTGTAGCTTGCATTACAGTGCAACCACCTTTGATGCAGTAATCTCTAATCAGCATGTTGAGATGAGGCTATCATCTACTGCTCCACTAGAGGATCAGAGCTCAGCGCCTAGCTCTAAATGTACAATTACCTCCAGTTCTTACTGTTGCTTCATGTTATTATCGTCCTTGGTAGCCTTCTCTAGTAAATTACTGCTTTAGTCTTTGATACTATCATAAGAACACAAATCCAGTTAAATTAGAGAAAGATTCCATAATCTTATGAATAGCGTAAATTCTGATGCTATAATATATACGGATGGCTCTACCAATGTTAATTCTGTTGGTTGTGCTTTTTTGGTTAGCAACAAAACATACACGTTTGACTTACCCAGTATCATCAGTATTTTCAATGCAAAGCTGTAAGCTATTAGTAAGGTCTTAAATATAATTAGCCCAACATTTCAACATTTATTTGTCTGCTCAGATTCCATGAGTGCCTTACAGGCAAATGGTGACATGTACTCCAGACACCCTATTGTCTGTAAGGTTGACTATGTTATTTCTCAAATGACTCAACATAATATAACTGTGAGACTGGAATTTCAGGCAAAAGACTGGATAGTGTAGCAAAAGAGGCTTTTTTTGCCAAGTGAATGGAATGCTACTATCAAAAATAAATTTCGTCCAGTTAAGAACACAGTGTCACCGTGGAGCTCCTCATGCAGGAATAATTGTCGAGAGGAGGTTATTATTTGCCATTTTCAAACAGAGCACACTAGGCTCACTCATCTATGAGTAAAAAATTTAAAAAGTATTAAAACTGTTTAACACTTTACAACTTAAATCTTCAGTACTGTTATACTTTACTTTTATCTACTAGAATGTAATAAAGCATCATACAAAATCACTCATGCAAGAAAAACAGCCATGAAAAGTAAATAAAATTTAATACAATAAACTTATTCTGCTGTTGATTCATTTTAAGAAAATCTGCACACATCTATGCTCGTCAGTTATCAGATTAATATCACTATGATTATAAATAAATTTTATACCACTAATGAAGGACTAGATAAATGAAATTTTAAAATTACATTTTAATCCATTGGCTTAATCTACCAACAGTTGTGCTACATGTGAATTACTACATTTTCCTTAGTAAGGCTTCATAATATCCAGCAAGGTAAAAATGTGGGCTACGTGTGAATCCAACTTAAACAATAGATTATACAATTGAGAAAATAAATCTATTAAAAAATAAAATTTTATTATAACATAATTTTAATACAATCATTTTTCTCACCTTGAATGTGAAACTGTGGCTACACTTGCTAAAGATGAACTAACTGAAGAATTAGAATGATTACTTTTATTGGTTTTGGTAGATCTGTTTTCATTACTTGGCAAATTATCATTTTTAACAGCAACACCATATTTTTTTATATTTCTTTGAAAACCAATTTGAAGGTCTAGAATACGTTTACTTATTTTTTGCTTATAGCCAGGCGGATATTTTATTTCATCTTCTGACATTTTTGATATTAGGTCTTCCACTAAGAAAAAACAGATTTACAGTAAATTAACTTAATTTATTATAATATTGCACAAAAAATATTTTCTAACAAATTCATCACTTCTAAAAGCTAAATCAAATCTATATGAATATAATTTATGAAGCATACTGTGCTATAACAAACAATACCTGAAAATTAATATTATTCAATTTCTGAGTAAGGTGTAGCATGTTTACTTCACTGTACAGTGTTAAAAAACTGTTACTGGACAACAGGATGTTGTCAGAAAATTAGTAAACAAAACCTGTGACAGATTTAAATCTCTGAATCTCTAAGCCTTGGTAACCAGAGTTCAATTAAAAGGCACTTTCTTAAAAGTTTAGTCAAGCCTGAAACTGGACAAGACCAACTGCAGAACTTTATTTGGAGTTACAACCTGTTGTATGACTGAACAGTCATACATGTAGTATTCATATAGAGACTGAACAGTCTCTATACGAATACACAAGCAAGTAGATTGTTTATTTTTGAAAGATAATATCACAACTACACAACCAATTTGACAAATTTTCACTTTTTTAAAGTTAAAGATCTTAATTTCCTTTTAGGAGAAGAATATACAAAGCTGTCAAGATGGACTTGACATTTCTTTGCCCCTTCAATTAATGAACACCTAAAAAGCCTCATGATTAACATAAATAAGGCAAAAAATAACATCTAGAGAAATTAATATTTATTCACAAACTCTACAACTGAACAAAAAAAACTTTAATACATCATATTATTATTTAAAAAACTCCTGATACAAACAAGCCCACCTCATCTGTATTAAGCTATTTTATCTCATCATGAAAAAACTGCAGAATCATTAAAATAAAACATGCAGACAGAGTTTAATCTTAATAATCATGAATTAATACATTCAATCTTTTAACATAAAATATTTTTCTGGAACCATTTCTCCTAACAAAATTCTTAATTTAATCTCTAAGATCATAAATAACAACAAAATTCATAAATGAAGTGCCAAAAAGAACACAATAAAAAATTACATATTCCATAACACTATTGGCAGAACTAATAACTACAAAATGACAAACAAAGATTATTTCACAAAATCTGAGATTATAATAACAAAAATTGTAATATATGAGAAGAATTAGAAAAATATTATATTTACAAATTAATTAACCATAATAAGTACTTACAAAAAAAAAATTGGAACATCAAAGTATGCTAAAATGTAAAAAATAATTTGTCCAAATAATTAATTCCATAGACACTTTTTTGAATTGGCACCTGCTTCTACAATATTAATTTCTAAATATAATACAAATTTGTTCTATAATACTATACAAGTATATTCATAAAAACCAATACCGATATTACATCAAAGAATTCATATTTATGTGCTTTGATTGCTTTTCCATCTGCGATATTATGTCTTATTATATACGCCACCTGTAGGTCCATTCAAATACCACATAAATATGATCGTGTTTTGGTGCAGATTCAAAAAAACTGTAAGGAATTAATTAAGTGTTTGGATAAAATAATTTCTATAAATATAAATATTTTTATAATAATATAAATACAACTAAATTTATAACACTAGATATAAAAAAACATGTACATAAATACTGACACTAATAAAACTATAAATATTATTAATAATACATTGACCAAATTAAAAATAGATAATAATATATGAAACAAATTTATTAAAATTATGTTAAATATAATTATTTTAAGTTTAACAATAAATGTTATCAACAAGAAAATGTTCTAGCTATGGGATCATCCCTTTCTGCTATTATGGTTAGCATCTTTATGAATGAATTGGAAAACACTCTTCTGCCTAATGTAATTAACAAACACAAAATTGTTTTACAGAAAAGATATGTAGACGATATATTAATAATTTATAATTAACAGTTTAGTAATGAAGAGGATACAATAATTGAAGAAATGAATTCTTTAAATGATATTAAATTTACTTTAAACAGGGAAAATAATAATAGTATTAATTATCTGGATATGAACATTAACAAAAATTTTATCAATAATAAAACTGACATAGACATATACAAAAAAACCGACTAAACAAGACACTATAATATATATTTCAACTCATTTCAGCCTTGGAATAAAAAAATAGGAACTTGTAACCCTTTAATTAATAGATCAGTAAAATATTTAAAACATAATAATGCAAAACTAAATAATGAATTAATTATAAATAACATTAAACATATCGCTATAAAATGGATATAATGCAAATTTAATACACTTATTATACACCAATCTAAAAATAAGTGGTACTTGCAGTGAGGATGTGAATACTCCTCAAAGTGCTTAGGGTTCTGCCTATAACAATCTTCTCCATGTAAACAAACAGAGGATGAGCCATTTGCAGTTTGTGGACTGCCATTATCTCTTTTTTTATCCATTACAAAGTGAATTAATATCTGAAACAAAGAAAATAAATAAATAAATAAGGTAAAAACAGGAATTTTGACAGATATTGTAAACTGACAATTTAAAATATATATATATATATATATATATATACATGTGCGTGTGTAAATTGCTTTCATTACGCTAATGTTGCCTACTTTAAGTGAAAGCTAGGTGAAATTTGTAAAATCCATGAAATCATTTTATTCATCAAACCATTGTTTAGTTATTAATGGATAACTTTTATTATGGCAAATTTTTTCATGTTTTTTTTAACAAAAACTGCAAACAACCAAGTTAAAAAAAAATCGCTTTATCAGTATGTAATAATAAATAATATAGAATTATTCAGTAGAAAAAGGAAATAATTTGGTAACTGATTCTAGTTTGAAATAAGCAAAAATGCTATACATACATACAGCGAAAAATGCTTTGTTATAAAGTTATGACTAGCGAAAAATTTCGCCTGGATTTCAGTTTCTCTGGTGAAATGAAGACATACCGAAATTTTTAAGGCACTATATAAGGTGTAAACTTGATGGTTTCTAAGTTTTTGACCTGAAAAATCATATAAACAGCACCCAAACTGGATCTCCTGCAATTTTCATGATATCCAACATAAAATTGAAGCATACAATTAGTGTCGCCGATTTAATTTTTCAAAGGTCTATACTTATTGTACTACCATCAGCCATATTTAATTTTTACAAATTCATTATTCTGTAAAGTTTTGTTTTTAATAATAAAAGTTGATTGTTTTTGTTTTTCATAGACTTCAATTATACAAATATTTTTCAGAATTAAATTCTCTACAAGTTTTTATAATAAAATTTATGCATTATTAGTCATTTAATAAAGTTATTGTACTTCAAACCTAAAAAAAGTTCTTCATCACCAAATTTTTCTGTTTTATGTTAGATATGAAAACTATGGAAGATACAGTTCTGTTAGCTGTTTTATTTGATTCTCCCAGTCAAAAATCATAACAAACTATCAAATTTACCCCTCATATAACACCTTAAAAATTTTACTATGACGTCATTTCACAGGGGGAATGAAATCCAGGTGAAATTTTTCACCAACCGCAACTCAATAACAAAGTGTTTTCGTACTATTTTTATATAATTTTTTTTCTTATGTCAAGCTCTTTTTCTTTTTCCTGTTTAGCCTCTGGTAATTACCTTTCAGATAATACTTCAGAGGATGATATGTATGAGTGTAAATGGAGTGTAGTCTAGTACAGTCTCAGTTCGACCATTCCTGAGATGTGTGATTAATTGAAACCCAACCACCAAAGAACACAATCCAGTATTCAAATCCACAATCTAGTATTCAAATCCGTGTAAAAATAACTGACTTTACTAGGACTTGAACGCGCTGGAACTTTCTCCTTCCAAATCAGCTAATTTGGAAAGACGCATTCACCACCAGACCAAACCGGTGGGTTTATTTCAAGTTCTAGTATCAGATCATAAATTATTTCCCTTTTTCTCCTGAATCACTCTGTAGATCACGTCCAACATAAATATCAACAAATTATAAGATAAAAACTGGATGTAATTAAGTGTACCATTGTTATTATTTATAAAAAAAAAATATATATATATATACTGTCGCGTGTTCACGGCTCAATCAGTATATTGAAAGATTAACAATTTAAGAATGTTTATATAATTACAATTAGTTTAACAATGTAGAACATACATAAAATAAGACCAATCAGCAATAACAAAAATGACAATAATAATAAACAATAACAAATAATAATAACAATAATGTCAACTGTCAGTAATAATAATAAACAATGATTACATACAAGATAGAATTTAAATACAAGGTCAGAATTTATTTACAGGTAGTAAATTGTAAAAACCAGAATTCAGTTCAATTGACAAAAGACATTATACTGACTGCTAACATTTACACCTTTAACATCTAGTCCTGTATTAACTACAACAATACAATATAAAAGACAAGTATTAAGTTCATTCAATTCTATTCTCTGCACATATACCTTAACTATTTATAAATAAAACTACCCTACCAATTTATCAACTATTTATCAATTTAACAATTTATTGAGTTCAATACTTTATCACTTTCACTAACTGTCAATACTCACTCATCAGTCACCTCTGATCTCACAGAATGCTTGTAACATCACTTAACATGTACAAAAATGCACAATCTTGCTTCTTCACTGACTCGTGTAATAACTCCTCACTTAAACTGACCTAACTTGTCTTTCCTAGAATATTTATATTTCTATCCTCTTGACCTGCAGAACCAGTCCCAAGTTGAAGCATGAATACCAACGTCAGAGTCCTTACATTTTCCCATGAATTCCTACTCTGGTCCAGTAATTCTTCTCATAGAACATCAGTGGTGGATATGTCATTGATCAGTATTACAAAGAACGATTGTTAAACAGACTTGTTACCCTTAGAAAAAGGATTCCTTTTAGTCCCCTTCTGGATTCCGTCCATTATTATATTTTCTACTACTTTCTTCTTAATTGGCAGGAATCTGTTATTCAGGTCTGTTACACTGGTCTTGTTACACTATATATAAATATATATTTAATTGTACTGTAGTGGTTTCTGTAAGTCTGTTACTTTTTCATGCAAAAACCCACTCAACCGATTGAGATGAAATTTTGCATGAACATAGTTTTTATACCTAGAAAGAACATAGAACTATTACGGTTATGAAATATTTCACCTTTTCAAGATTGTGGCCGTTTTAATAGCTGGCAGTAACAACCGGATTATGTTCCTTGCCGATATTCAACTTTACTATGATCAAACCGTCAATCAAATCGAATTCGGAAACCACAACCACTTGTAGTATTTGAAATTAAATTTTCTACAAAAAAATCCTTTCTGTCTTATTCGGTATCTCTTTTGGTTATCAAGAAAAGTAGCTTTAAATGTGCGTCATTGAACGGCGCAGCGGGTCAACCAATATAGTCACTGCCACTGTTACTGTGTGCGATGTGACTAAAAAAGTTAAGCGAGCTGAGTGATGAAACTCTCTGAATAAAAAGATACTAGGAAAAAGGCGGGCCTACGGCCCACCGCTTTCTGAATATTGAGTTCAAATTTTTTAATACAGCTCTGACCCCAGTGTTTTCCTTTTTTATCCCCAAAATACAAATATAATTTTAGATAAATCGTTCGTATCAAGAAGTATAAATCCTTCAAACGAATGAAAAAATCGTGCGCTGCGCGCAGCCGCCCGGCGCAACACCATTGGTCCGCTCTACGCCAACAGCAGCTAAATTACAAAATGCGAGCACATACAACAAAACCACGCACCATCCTATTTTACGGACAATGATTTTATTGCTAATTCATTTATTTTATTTATTACTTTCCCTTCTAGCGTGAGCCGTTATTCTCACTATAGCTTTAGAAGGGAAAGTTATGTAATCGGTCACGTGTGTATGTTCGGTGTCGCCCTCTAAATCGCCTTATATCTGTAGAACTGCTGGACAGAGCTTGATCAAACTTGGTCAGATTAATTCTATATATGGGGCATTGATGTCATTAAATTTTCAATTTAAAAGGTGTAGCTGTAGAGAAAGGTTACCCTCAGTATCTCGAGATTTCGCCAATTAAGGTCTTATTTTTCTAAGGAAAATTTGTTAAAAATTAAAAAATAATAATATTTGCAAAAAAAGTTTTGCAAAATCGCACCCCCACTACAAAAGATGCTCTAAATAAACTAGTGGCTTAGTGGGTATACTACGTTAATAGTATCCCCTCTCACCACAAGGAGCGCGCTAGTGTAGCACTGACATAAAACTGTTGCACTCTTCTGCTATGTTATGATGTCACAGGTAAGCGGTAGAATTAAATAAATGAATAATATTTAACGTGTAAAAACGTATTTACAGTAGCTGCTAGTACTGCCACACCCGCACGAATGAAATAGGGTTTACACGTGCGCTTTAATTAGAATCATTGAATTAAATAAACAAAAAATATATTTAAATAAAATGATAAATATTTTAGATTAGGTTATACGTCTGTAAGGCGTGCATCACAAAAAAGCCGCCGGGAAAGTCTTACGACTGTGTTGTCAGTTTTTTTTTTTATTACTGGTATTAAAAAGAAAATGTATAAAAATCAAATAATTTTAAGGTCTCCAAATAATATTCAAATAAACTAAAAAAAAACTTAAATGCAAAAAAGGCTTTTTATTCTTTTGGTTTCGATTTGACTAACGGTTTGGCCGTAGTAAAGATGAATATCAGCAAAGAACGTAATCAATCCGCTTGTTACCGCCAGTCATTAAAACGGCCACAATCTTGAAAGGGCGAAATAAGACCTTCAAATAATGTTTTTGTCCACCAGTTACTTGATTAAAAAGATAAAATGGGAAAAATTGACAAAAATGAAAAACGAAGTACGATCAAATCCTCTTATTGTCTGTCGGGTAACGCTAAGAACCGTGCAAAATACTTTTTTACATGTATGAAGGACGGGTAACCAGCAATACTATTTTTAAGATGAGAGCTGACTATCCTGAAACCCGCAGACATCAGATCACTCAACGTTTTAGATCCTGTGCTGTCGAAAGTGTTGTTCTGAAGAAATTACAATATACTGTTAGTTTTATAAACTGAACAGATTTTAATTGTTATTTATCAATATTATTATTCTCATATGCATGATGAAAATAAACATAGTGGGAGTCAGTCCAAGGAGCTCCGCCCCCAGACTATTCTATTTAATTATATTTATTTAAATACAAAAACACGAAATAATGTTAAGGTAAATACATAATATACAAGTAATTTCTACAAAATAATTTACAATTCAGAAGCTGTTACTGAAAATTAATTATTTTGAGAACAAATTTATATACACGTTAAACGTTAATTTTTTTTTTTTTTGTATTTTTAAATTAATATTTAAAAATTTATTGACAGAATATTGATTCTGTAAAAGAAGATTTTTAAAAATATATTTTAAAATAAATTGTTGGGAACATTTTTGAAATGTTCAAAAATGTATTAGAAACGGCAACGAAAACAATATGATGGCCCTTTCTGGTAAGCCAAAAAATTGTGTTGAGTTACGTAAAAATAGTTCTGTGTTGTTGGATATTGTTTTTTTCTTAAATATTTAATTTTCTAAATATCGGTCTAAATGATCCATACTTGACGCCAGTTAATGATCTTACAGTCAATCTCTATATCTTAAAAACCCTGTGAGGAAGCCCCAAAAGAGAACGTTACACAAGAATGTATGTAGGCATAATAAATATTTAATAATGATGACAAGCTTGGCGTTTTATTACGGCGCTTCAGAACAAAACAGTACTGTTTGATTTTGTTACAAACGAAATCAATTTGATTATCCCACAAGAACTAGTCATGTAATACAACACCCAGAAATTTCGCTTTGTGGGCAACAGAAATACTATCGTTATCATTAATGATAATTCTATCCACGCTATCAGTAATGTTACATCCACCGATAAGCACGATGCAACGATTGTATCAATATTTAGAGTTAGAAAGTTACAATCTATCCATCCAGTCAATAATTTTTTGAGCTGAAGTCATAAAATTGTTAATTCCTTTTAAATAATTATCTTCAGATATAGATACAGTTGTGTCGTCCACGAAAAGGAGTATAATGAACAGATCAAGATTTTAAGACAGTCGTTAATAAACAAAAAAAAAAAAAAACACAAATGATCAAGAACACTTCCCCATAACCTTTGATCGGTAACTACCACTTTTTAATTAAAAATTTATCAGTTAGGTAGGCAGGTGACCAGGCCACCAGTTAATTTAATTCTTAAATAAATTTTGCTATTTTGGGCGTAATTGAAAATATTTTTGCGTAAAAAACGTAAAACTAGAATTTGTGAAAATTACATACAGATCGATTACTTCTTCACACAATGTAACTGAACATGTTTTGTCCCTAAATTAATAATTTTTACTTCCTTGTAGGAAGTAAAGAAAGTATTGTGATCGCGAAAAATTTCGGTTTTCAGATTTAAACGGAAATATTCAATTTGACCATCCCTGAATCCATTTTGAATAGTTTCGGCGTGACGTCGTACGTACGTACGTATGTATCTCACATAACTAAAAAACGATTAGCCGTTGGATAGCCCTGATGGAGAGCTTTTCAACAATAACATAAATGGTACTTCTTTTCATTGGTTCCAGAGTTACAGCCAAATAAAATTTTAATTAATGAAATATTCGGATGTTACAAGGGGAAGGCACATCCATTCGAATCCGATTTCATCTCTTTTTTTTAATTTAGATGTATTGATTTATTAATTATTAACCTCTGATTGCAAAAAGTTTTACAATAAATAATTCAATAAAAAAAAATATGGAAAAATATCAGAAGTTATTAATGAAATAAAATTTTATGAACTTTTCGTTTAAAAAAAATGTGGATATGTAAATAGGCGTACATGAAAGTCATGTGGTGTCCTCATCAATTTTTATAATTTTTAAGTGTGTTAATTGAACTCCTTTGATCACCATACTACAGAAACATTAAATAATGTGCAAATATTATTGCATCTTAACTTTGATTTTAAACCAAGATCTGTACAGTTACAAAGCAGCAGACTGAAGTTTATGCTAAACCCTTGCTTAAAAGATTATCCGCGCACAATGCAACGTATGTACAATTGAGCACGTAATAATTCATATACAGCCGAAAAACGTTATACTGTTCTTATAAAGATAAGAGCATAACGCTTCACTAATACGTTTTTAATTAAA
The DNA here is from genome assembly GCF_047948215.1 of Lycorma delicatula. Taxonomy (NCBI): domain Eukaryota; kingdom Metazoa; phylum Arthropoda; class Insecta; order Hemiptera; family Fulgoridae; genus Lycorma; species Lycorma delicatula. The sequence continues at coordinate 169,893,985 of NC_134457.1, forward strand.
TTCGAATTAGTATATCAGTAATGAGATAAACCATCGGGAATGCTAATTAAGTGAAGAACAAAGAACACAAACAAAAACGGTACACTATCAAAAGCTCCTAAAAGATAACTTTTAAACAGCAACAAGTTTTATGCGTACCTACGCGAAGAAATTCAGTTTGAAGATATATTTAAGCATTTAGTTTTAATCCGGCAAGGCGATTACACTACTGTTATTAATGTAACAAAATTAATATGACACATGGATAATAACAGTTTTTATTTTCTATTGTGTTTCGTAAATTATTATTTGTTAGAATTCCACTGTACAAAAGCAACGGATCGATTCGCTGAACAACAAGAATATGATGACGAAAAAGATAGCGATGACTTATTCGAAGGCGATATCATCATGCTGCCGAAACATATATCGGAGGTAATAATGTATTATTATTAAGCACCTATATTTCAACACTTTTCTGACCGCTTTAGAAGCGACGTCAAACTAAAAGTACAACTGTGATTTGTTGAAACAAACCTTAGGATTAAACTTTGTTAGCAAAAACAACTAACGGTATCGATTTAGCGGTAACGATGCTTTAAAAACCACAGACCGATTTGATGATTTATCGGATGTGTATTTTCTTTTCGCTCCGCAGTACCAATTTTGAAAATTTACTTCGTTATTAATTGCAATCTAAAAAAACAATAATGATACAAATAATGGAAACAATTTTTATGTTCCTGATTATTATCCCCTAAACCCATAAATTATACGTTTAATTCTGTGGAATACAACATTAATTACGGGGTGAAGTTAATTTTTTTACATACCTTTTTCAAAATTTTATTTACTGTTACAGTAAATCAGAAGTAAATAAATAGATAATAGGCAATCAAAAGTTACTATTAAATTACAGAGTACGATTATTAACCGCAACCGAATTAAAAAAGAAATTACCTAATAAACAAACCCCATTCAAACCCATTCAAATACTGAACTTTTTTCTAATCGATGGATGAGTATACTCATCCATCGGTATTGAGTATACCGTTCTAACTTATTTTAAGATTAAGGAGGGAAAAAATCCTTCAAAAATATTTAAAACCTTTTTCAATTAAAAGCTGTGAACCCAGCGATGGCCACTTTATAAAACATGTTTTATTATCACAGATACTAATTAATTTTAAAAATTCAAAAAGAAATGTCCAAAAAAATTCTTTATTCAAACGTTCTAAGGACTTGGATAATTTCTTCAGTATAATTATTATTGTCATTTTCTTTTAAAATCAATTGTTTGCCTACAATTGATTTCATCGCTTCACAAGTAAATAACGGAATAAATTAAATTACAGGCCATTAAAATATTGCCAATAAATTTCTTTTTTTTTGTACCGTACACCTAACTGATTTCTAGTTGCCAGAAAACTACTTCTAAATTTTATTTAAATGATAATCCCAAAAAACAGAACTGAATATTCTAAGCGAGAGATTATCAATTCATGTTAAATTTCTCTCATCAGTTTTTTTAAGAAGCAGCAATTTTTTTGCAGATCTAAACTGAAAAAAAAAAGCTGATAAACTCCGTGTAGGTAGCGGTTAGTATACAGACTACTACCGTAGTTCGAATTTAAGACGCACCCTAAATCTAGTAGATAATTTCTGGAAAAAAAAAAATACAACAGAAATATTAAAATACTGTATAATTTATTTATTATAAATCGCAGTGTCATTTAAGTATTCTGTATATATCAGTGTTTTTCATTAAGTTTATTCTATTTTGAAACTCGAATATAAAAAGTTAAATAGTAGCTACTTATAACAATTTATTGAATAATCCAAATACGCAGTAAAACATCTAAATCGAAAGCACTTAACACTATATTCTGTATTGCAGTACCTCAAATGTAATCTAATAAGCTACGTACGTATTTAGCTGTGTCCTGTATTTTATCACTAATCAAGTAATTTCCCGTGATTAAACAGTATGTTGTGGTCGAATCGTCGTCGTCGTCAGTTTCATTTGCGTAACTGTGGTTCCAAAATACATCGTCTTCAGAACCACCCGATGCATTCGACAAACAGCACTTCAAGAATGACTTTTTAACTATTTCTGATCGAAAATCGTTCCAAGCTTTCAAAATCCATTCTACGTAGCTGCTGACGGATCGCTTAATTTTATCGCTCGGTGTAAGAGGATGATTGTTTTCCAGTCAACCACTGATTGTACTGTGCACGAATACGATATTTAAAAGATTTATTAACCCCGATATCCAGTGGTTGTAATTGACTTGTCGTACCTTCAGGAATTACAACTAAATCACATTTTCCGTTTGTCAGTTTTGTTTTGATGTTATCAGACACATGACCACGCAAAGCATCCAACTCTAACGTAGCCTACTGTTTCGTTACCGAAGTCCATCCGGTCTACGTTCCCATAGACATCCTAACCGATATTGCATTAAATCGCTGGTCATCCAGACGTTCTGTTGAGCTCGAACAATTGTACCATCACACAACCTTTCTTTTGGTACAGTCTTCCTATTCACAATTACATAAGACGATAATTTACTTCCGTCGGCAATAGCACTCAACGTAACAGCTACTCTTACTTTCTCATATCCAGTTGGTTTTACCGTTAATTGTTTTGTCCCTTCTCACTTACGGTGTAATTTGGTGGCATATCAAAGAACCCAGAAACTTCATCGGCATTAGCAACTTGAGTGCGACTGTATTGTTTCTTTAATTGTAGATCGATTACGTAACGTTGATATCGCACTAATTTATGCTCGTAGTCTGATGGTAATTTCTGACAAATGGAGTTTTTGCGACGCGATGACAGACACTGCCTTTTCATGAATTTCTCATATTATCTACGGTTAGCTTTAAACTGAAGACCATTATTCCTGGAAATTTTCTTGAGCTTTAACATCAGTCGATCTCTTGTCACTGGAAGACATTTTGTGTAGAGTTCCTTGAAATAGGCCGAAACAGCAGCATCGATTTCCGGATATTTTCCGTGTTTTGGTCCCGAAATATATTTCTTCGATCGTTTACACGCAAATAATTTCTCTTTCATACTGCGCCACCGATGCACATTCGCTTCGTTTACAGAAAACTGTTTACCGGCGGCACGATTTCCGATCTGTTCAACGCATAAAATAACCTTGCGTTTAAAGTCTACGTCGTATGTGAAACGCTTTTCCATGTTCATGAAACGATTAGAAAAATGCAACAAAAATAGGTACAACGGAACGATTACGAAAAAACCGACCGATTTACAACTCTTTTCTTTTTTCCTGTTTAGCCTCCGGTAACTACCGTTTAGATAATTCTTCAGAGGATGATATGTATGAGTGTCAATGAAGTGTAGTCTTGTACAATTTCAAGTTCGACCATTCCCGAGATGTGTGGTTAATTGAAACCCAACCACCAAAGAACACCGGTATCCACGATCTAGTATTCAAATCCGTGTAAAAATAACTGGCTTTACTAGTACTTGAACGCTGTAACTCCCGGCTTCCAAATCAGCTGATTTGGGAAGACCACTAGACCAACCTGGTGGGTTCTGCGACCATACTAGTACAATAAAATAAAAACTTTACACGGTCATTTCTTGTTTGCAAGTTTTAATATTAAAAACTATAATATTGAATTTATTGCTAAAATTCACGGAATGAGGTAATCAGAAACTGAATGAAAATGTAAGAAAGTATCTACATTTAATATATACTAGGCATCGATAATATCTGTATGCAGAATTTCATTCTCCAGTTTGATTATATAATGGACTGAATTTTGTGTAAGATGGTAAAATGTATTACTCACAATCTGATGTTCCACATGCAATACTGAGAATGATATTGAACACCAGGGAATAATTTCCTGGTAATTGAAAGTTATAAAAGTAAAATGCCAATGCCCAATGCCAGATTTAATAGTGTTCTCATTAATTGTCATTCGGTCATTGCAATTTCACAATATATTGTTGACATATATTGGTGGCTAATGATCGCAGCAATTTGTTGCTTTGTACTATCAGTCTTACAGCGGTTATGTGAAAGTATCTGAAGTTTGAAACACTTTCAGTCATTTACTGCGATAGTAATGATGATCATGATAGCAAGTTCCTAGGTATGACATTTTTGGAAACTACTTGTGACTTGTATCACATTGCCAACAAGTGTGACAGTAATAGCAACAAACACTTGAAATAATTGCAATAATAACAAGCAATGTTTATTTTAACATCGCATTTGTAAGTATAAGGGAAACAAACGATAACATGAATTATTTACACAGTAATGATTATTATAAGTGCAAGAGTTATTACAATAAATGAACTATTGTTTATCATGTAAAATATTTCTTTCCTGAATAAGAAAAAATGTAAGAAATTACCTAAAAACTTAGTTAACTAGTTAAAATTGGAATTATTTGCAGATTTTTCTTCACTAGTTCACCCGTACTAGATTATAGACTTACAATTCTACTAAATAAAAATGTTAAATAAATAACTTGCAAAAAATCAGATGGCAATACACAAAAAAATTAAAAAAATATTAAACTAAATCCTGTACAGATGAAACACTGTTTACAATACATGCCCCATTAGTTAAAACACAGTTGACTGACTGATTATACGTTTCAATTCAGAATACGTACTTAATTGTACTTTGATAAACAGAAACTACACATAAAAATAATTTTTTTGACCCGCTTGATGATCAAAATTAAATAAATTGTCTAATATAATTCTTATTACTTGCATTCAGTATCAGTACTTTTGAAATTACATGAATTTTCAAATTATAAAAAATAAATAAAAATTATATATATCAAATTTCATGAAAAAAAATTTTTTAATGTAATTAAATCTAAAATTATCATCTGCTTTTGATGGTCTTGGCAGGCTATGTTTAGCCGAGTGAAAAAGGAAACTACTTCATGCCTTAGTTTCCTCATAAGCCTGATATGAGATGTTATCTAAACTAATGAAAAAATTATGTTCCACAGTAGTTAGCTACATGAGTGAGCACATCAAGGATGAGTTTTACAAGTGTCTTGTACGATAAAAATAAAATTATGCTTTAGATCTTTATCCATCTGGAAATGTTCTTGTGATATGAATTTTATAATCATTTGATTAATTGTAAGAAAATAAAATGGTTAACTTATACACTAACAATTAAATTCACAACACAAAAATCGGTCTGTTTACTCTCTGTAGGAAAACAAGAGATAGTAATAATATAACACATCTCAGCTTACCAATGGAAAGTTTAACTTTTTCTAGACTTTTGGAAGAAATACTTTTACAATTCTTTTACATCAGAAATATACTTTAAATGAGAAGAAAAATCTATTATAGTGTCTTCCAATGCTGATAGCATTGCATTTCTGTATGGACATCCAAGTTAGCTATCAACTTCCATAAAAAGTTCAATAAATAAAAAAATTTAACACTTGTTAAGGGCAAAATACTCAAATTATTTATGTCAAACAAAATAAAAAAACACATCTAGAACAAAGAATACAAAATGCTAACAGCCAACAAATGTCCACAAAAATGTTACAGGAAAAAATGTCATCGTGCTATTTTCAGAATCATAAGCAAACAATGAACACACTTAGGCATCACATAACCTCTTAATAAAAACCAGGCAGCAAACACATACACACAAACAGATGCACACAACACACAAATTACACACAGCAAATAAAGTTTCAAACTGCACACTCAAACAATAAGAAATTTACAAACCCATTAAATTTGACAAGAAAACATATTACACAGACTGAACAAATTCAACCAAATAACAAAAGAGCCGCTCAAAGATGGGTACTAATGCAGTACTACCCTACAACACCACTGATAAAAAACTGCACAGTACTATGAAAAGATCTAATACAGTGCTAGTATATAGAAAATCAATCATAATTTAAAAATTAACTACCAAACATGCATGGTGGTAATAGTACAATATAATAGTGAAGCAAGTCATACACTTAACAAATCATTACTAAAATTTTATTAATTAAGAAGATATAATTATACATTTCTGGTTAATTAAATTAAAAAGATAAGTCATGCAAATGTGTGTGCACACGCACACACACACATTTTTTTTTATTTAAATAAAAGAATTTTAATAGTTTTATTGGTTTTCAGTTGAGAACAATTAATAATCTGGTGAATGATGAAGCACTATGGCCAAATAAAACACTGCTCTACGATTATGCAATGAACGAATTTAGTCATGAACAAATACAATTAATTGAAGAAGCCATAATAGATTTCAAGAAATACACATGCATAAAATTTAAACGTCGTGATTCAACAACAACAACTTATATATATTTCAGAAATATACCAAAAATAGGGTAAGAATTTGTAACTTAAAAATATTAATTCACATAAATATACTACCAGCTTTATTGGTTAGTAAAAAACAAAATAATTTTTTATTTATACATTTCCATTCATGGAATTTACATAAGTAAAAATTCACTAATAATCATAATTAGAACCATTTTGAAATGAAATTTTAATAATTTTAAGTTTGATTTAGAAACTTTTGCACGTTTTCATCAATGCTCTTGAATTATAGGCAGAATATCTAAAAAAATATTAAATCTTAACATCCTAAAATAGCAAGAAATGCCATTTCTGGAGCTGTCAGGAAACAATCAACTCTATTTACCCTTTTGCAAGAGGGTGGAATGATTCCAATGACTGTGGCCCACAATGAAAATACAATTCAACCATGAGAATCCAAACCTTGAATAGAAATTCAAAATTACTACTTTACAGTGTTACTAGACTGAGTTTTCAATATTTAAAAATGTGTAAGTGGGAGCTCTTGTTTGGCCAAGAAGTTATTGAACTTTTACAAATAGTGATTAATTGAAAAAATTTACCCAGGAGCGGAATATTTAACCACCAATTTTTATTTAAAATCATTCCTTAGTAAAATGAGGTCCAGTTTCTTTAAAAAAAAATTTAATGCAGAAAAGTCTGATGCATAATTAGCAGTTTTTGTTGTTAAATATCATAAAATACTGCTTTAACTAAAGTTACTACTATCAAACAATTGGTAAAAATGCATGCATAAACATCACACTTTTAGACTGTAAATAATTTCATTCAAATTCATATTATGAGCGGTACCCTCATAAAGGTTTACCTTTCATAATCAGGTTTCAAAACTGTGTTTATTTCAATGATTTTTTAGTTCATGTTTCATGTTGATTTCATGACTTTCAGTCAATAAAACGAGAAAATTCTCAATCTTTTTACCTTTAAGCCTTCCTCTTCAATAAATTCTATTTTAATGATTCTTTTTTATATTATAGAGAAACCTCCTCTGGTGATCTTATTTGTGTTAGCTTATGTATTTTTTATCATGAAATAAAATATTTTAATCAACAGTACATATCTACAAAAATTATTTGAAGATATTCATCAATGCTCTTGAATTATAAGCAGAATGTCTAGAAACATCAAATCTTAAACATCAACTCTATTTCCCCGTTTATGATGTTAGTATGATTATGATGTTAGTAAGCTGGTGGTAATTATTAGTTTACATTTGGCATCAATGTCCGAGTGAAAATTAGAAGAACTGAAAGAATATTATGTTTTAGTAAGTTTTTGAAATTTGTTTTATATTTTTTAAGTTAGTTATTCTATAAGTGTTTTATTATTGTTCTACCATGCATAACTCAATACTTAATTAGATTAATAAAAATAAAAAAACTAATCTTAGGAAACTTAAAACGTTTCTTAACCGGATACAATTTTTAAAGTTTTTATTACTGTGTTGAAAATAGCATTAGTATCTTTAGCAGAAACCACTGATTTCAATTTTACTATAAATTTGTTTAATTTTTCTTTGTGGAAGTTACTTTTTCAAATATACAACACACACACATGGAAAAAAAATTTAATAATCAAAATTCCTAGAAAGTGTAATTTGGTTACGATTAACCAATAGTTAATTGTGCTCCTACAAAGAAGAAATAATAATAAATGAGTCTTTATAAGTATACAACTTTATACAGAGAAAAAGCTATATCTTTCATTTAAATAACAACCCAAAAATTTGTGGTAGAACTGAAACTATATACAGACTTGTTCTTGACACTAGAAACTGACAATATAGTGTGCATTCTTATCAGTTATTTGTGATGACATGTCAAACAGAACCAAAATCTTCTTTGCATATGTAGTTTCACACGTTTGCTAGAACATTTCTTATTTGCTAGTGTATTTCTTCTTACACTTCATTCATTCTCTACAACATTCTTTGTCTACTTTTACAGACTTCATTATCACAGTTTATTTTTAATACTTCAACACTTCAGACAAAAGAAAAGCATAATAAAAAAGGTGGAATGAATGAAATGAAAAGGTAATATTTAAAACTAACGTTACATAAAAGTGCAAAATTAAAAATCTATCTTATCTGTGTTCAAACATACACCCTGAATGCTAACATTTCATAATAACACTGACAGACCAATAGTTTTAGATTACTATATCAGATTGATAGCCATATTCTTGGCTAGTTCAAAGTTATTTATTACAACATTTCTAAAACTTACCTGGAAACACCACCCATTTGCGTTGGACATTTTTAACCATTGTAATCTTCTAATTTGAAATTCCATTTTACAGAAAATTAATAAAAATAAACTTAATCTTGATAAGATTCTGAATAAGTATGATCTTGCAAAATAGAGCTACAAATTGGCTGGAATTACAATGCCAACAAAACTACATACAGAGAAGCTTAAAATATTTATTATAAAACAAGAATTAAAAAAAAGAGCCATACAAAGTAAGATTCAATAGTCCAATGTACGAGGATAGTGGGATTCAACAATCTGATTATGATTCACTATCATGTAATGTCTCAAATATTTAACAATTTAAAATTTCATAAAATTCAGATTCACTCTGACTTACTCATATGACTAAGAAATGATACCTTATTCATAAAAATGATTTTTTTTTTCTAATTTTGTAAAATTAATATTCATGTAATTTACTTTAATTCATTTTTTATAACTTTTATTTTTTTTGGCCAGTGAATTCCAATGTCAACCTACTTCAAGAATGCAAAATAATCCATTTAAATTTATTTTAAATTAGATATTTAACATCCATGGGCAATAACAAAGCAAACAAAAAGATCAGTTTTACATAATAACAGTATTCCTAATGTCACAAAATTCCTCATTTTCAAATAGCACCTGATTATGGAAAATATTTTAAATTTGTCTTTTGTTATAAAAACAGGTGTGCATCACCAATTGGTTATTACGCAGTTGACGGCCCACTCCACTTGTTCCTTGGAGGTTACAAATGTCAAAGAACCGGTACCATTCAACATGAACTACTGCATGCTCTTGGATTCTGGCATGAACACACAAGATATGATAGGGACAAATACGTTAATATCATATGGGGAAATGTAGCAAGAGGTATAAAATAAATCTTTTTTGCTTGTTATTTGTTCTGTGAAAAACTAAGTATCCACCCATGTGCATACACTAAGGTGTGCTGATGATATGCACACAAGATTAAATACATTTTCTTATTTTTAACTGAAAATATGGTTGAGGTTTAACCATTGGAATATCAAGCGGGGTTCCAACTGCCCACACCTTATGTTTTCATCGACTTTAAATAAATTGTTTGTTTTAATATCATTACTATTAAGCTATGTATCAAGAAAAATCACTTTTGCGGAAAAGGTAAAAGAAATATGAAAAATGCACATTTCTACGCTTTAACAGATAGAAAAGTTACAAGTGGGCTCTTGAAACCCCCTTCTTGGTATCAGTGTGACAATTTTTTTTTACACATACAAATGTCAATTTTTTAAACTACTAGTATTTTTACAACATACAAGAGCTCTATTTCTTTAAAGATTCATTTTTAACTAATATAGGGCTTATTTAGACAATGTTTTTATTATGCCATAATTTTTTGTTAGTATTATGGTAAACCTGCAATTTGCATCAACTAATGTAATGTTTCATTTACAGCCATCTTGGATATTTGTTATTCATCAGTTTCTATTATGTTGCAGTTTTGTTTATGCACAAATAAGAAATGAGTTCTAGGAATCCGGGAATTTATCTGTGGTTTTAGTAACCCATTTATCTATAGTTTTATGATGCAATCTGATAGTGAGTGTGAAGTATTAGTATGGGGAAGTGGTGAGTGAAAATGAAGATGATATTTTAGACTTTAGAAGTGAACATAAATGTGATGATAATGCTTATGAGAAAGGAAGAACGTTCCAAAAATTTGTAGCCAAGTCTGGTCGGTTGTATGTACACCTAAAATTACTAGATGGAATGTGGCAAACATTGTAAAATGACATCCTGGTGTAAAAGACACTGGATATCATTTCAACAACCCAAGATGCTCTCAATTTATTTATATCATCATTTGCCATCTAATTTGTTGTTTTACATACAAACAATGAGGCAGTAAGATGTAATACACAACTGACAAATGAAACTGAATTACATGCATTTATAGGGTTGCCAATAAACTGGGCAGTATGGGAACTAACAGAGATACACCAGTAAGTATGTTAACTTGTGGTCCCCTGTGAATGGTCGATGTGACTACTACAGTACAATGAATTGAATAAGATTTCAAGTGTTGTTAAAATTTATACATTTTGATAATAAAAAAATTCAGACCAATCAAAAAATAAATAAGTTAACTGCCTTCTGTAAAAATGTTTGAAAAAGTAAACAACAGTTTCATGATGTTTTACAAGCCTGAAATAAATATAACTAGATGAAATGGTGAGTCTTTTTTGAGGACATTGCCCTTTCAATATTTATATGAAAGAAAACCCAGGAAATATGGTATCCCCTTGTAATCAGTGCAACAAAAGAAAGCTTGGTATTCCGAGGATTAATGATTCCATATTATTTAAAGAAAAATGTAGATAAAATTATAGTCACCACAAAAAAGTCAATAATTTAAATTGCAAGATAAATAATTTAAAATTGCTAAATAACTCTTCTGAGCAAATATTACCACCTCCTTAGTTCATGATAGATTCAAAGCACAAAGATTTAATATTCAACTAACGATACCTTTACTGAAGTGTAATGAATATAAAAAACAGAACCACAGTAACAGATCCAAAAGAAAAACATGGTAATAGGGCAGATAGGGGGATACCTTTAGAAAAATAAATATAAAACACATAGTATTCAGGAAAATAGAGAACATTTGAACCACTTTCTGTATGAAATAAGTTATGTAATGTATAATATTAATGTATATTACATAATATACATTTATTTATTGATATTAATATTACATAATATTAATTTATATACTGAGAGATTTGATTGGAAACATTAGTAAATACAAGTACTGGAAACAAAGAGCTACGCTAAACGATTCTTGAGAGTTTTTCTAATGTTCGAGAACAATCAAAAACCAATTACAAAACTTTACTAAAGCTTTGCAGTTAGATGGTAATTTAGATCATAAATATTATACATAACAGAATTAGTAAATTAACTTTTTCTTTTTTATTTACATTTTATATAATAATAAAACAAACAAAATAATACTAAACTAATTTACAAATAAACAGTTCTTATGAAAGACTGTACTTAAAATTTCTTATTATTGAGTACTTTTAACACTTTTTAGAATAATAGTAAAATAAATACAAATGACTGAAGCTAAAACAGCTAAAAACTAATGCACCCCCCTCCTTTTGGGATGAATAAGTTAAAAATTCATCTTAAGAATGACAGAAATAGCATGAGAAAAAATGTAAGGGGGATAATAAGAGAGATTTAAAATTCTTAATGGTTCTCTAATGCTGTTCAATAAAACTGATCAGTTTCAAAGAAATGCTCCATTACAGCTGGCTTTTGAGCATTTTCTTGCATGCGATCTATTGTAGTAAATACCACATTGATTTATAACATTTAATACAGCAGATTTTTTTTAAATTAAAAAAAAAATTATTAGCTCAGAACACTTTAAATGAAGGTTTTAAAAGTTTTATTCTAACTACCTTAGCTATAGTTCAACAATTTAAAATTTCTTTTATTTTTATTTCAAACAATGTACAATACAATTCACACTTGTTCAAAGACAAAATAGGTTTACCTTGCATCCAATGAACAAGCATATAGTTCAATTTTTCATAAAAAAACTAATTTATAGGTTAACCATTCTTTTCTTCTGTTTTTAGGAAGAGAATTTAATTTTTACAAGAAGACTTCACCAGACTTAACAGAAACAATGCCTTATGATTATGGAAGTGTAATGCATTACAGATCAACAGCTTTTTCTAAGGACCGATTAAGTCCAACAATAATACCACATGAAAATAAAGCTGCAATTAATGTAATTGGCCAACGGATTCGTTTTAGCAACATAGATATTGCTAAACTGAATCTTCTCTATAACTGTCCCTCATTTTATTACAGAGGTGACGATGTATTAAAAAAATCATCAATTATAGGTTACTTTTTCTTCTAATCAAAACTATTTAAAATCTAATACAGCAACACAAAATGGAAAGGTAATAAAAATGGATATTTGTGCATTAACCAGCACATATATTTTTTAGGTTATGATAATCTAACCAATCATAACCTACACTCCTTGTCTAATTAACATTGAATATAGAAGTATTATAAATATTTCAATCAGAGGTCCCGAGTTCGAATCCCAGTCAGACATGGCATTTTTCATACGCTACAAAATTCCATTTCCATATCCCATGCACAAGCTTCAAGATTATGTGGTGACATTGGAGACGATTAAACAAATTCATCAGTGATTATGCAAAATCACGGGTTTAATCAAATTTATAGAAACATACAGCTGTATATGTAAAAAAAATATGCGCGATGGTTAATGCACAAGTACCTAAAAATGTAGTTAAGTACAATGTGCGCATATTTAACTAAAAAATCTCGTAATTACAAAAGTTTTTATTTTTTTATTTTTATTAAAAACTGTTTTCTTGTTACTTGCTTCCTTTCTTACCAAATTAATGAATTTTTAATGAACATATAAATTTTTGCTAAAATCAAGTGTACAAAATATGAAAATGTGCAAACGTACACAAATGAAAAAAGATGATAGAGTTTGTTGCTCCAAATTTATGACTTTTTAACACCAATGATACTAAGCCAGACATGCGTTACCTTGAGAATTGATAAGCCTGTTTCAAGCGTGACTCAATTTATTTCAGGCCACCTAAAATCTTTTTGGTTATGTCACCTAACAAGTAAGTATACAAACATAACATACACCCTTGCATTCTAAATGAAGGTTACCACTGACTGGTAGTCAAGGTTAATAATCTTTATAAAGCACTCCAAAGTAATAGGGGGCTGTTACTTAATGTGAGATAACTTCCTTATTTAAAATACAAAAATTTACATGTAACACTTTGGTAATACAGTAAAACATTAAGAATGCTCAATACTTCAGTGAAATGATTCTATTTATCAAAAATATGTTAGTCCTACAACAGTTTGCTTGTATTACTAATTTTTGTAACCTGCCGGGTTTATCTAGTAGTTTAAACTCATCATCACAAAATCAGCTGATTTTTGATGTAGAGATTTCTAAGGTTTAAGTCCCTGCAAAAGCAGTTGCTTTTATATAGATTAGAATGCTGGACTGTGGAGACCAGTTTTCTTTAGTGGTTTGAATTAACTACACATTTTAGGAATGGTCAACCTGAATACTCCAGACTACATTTACCAGTACCCCTACACTCACATCTGCAGCAACATCAAGCCTGGCAAGCCGGTAGCAGTAATTGAATTTGCCTTTACACACAAGCTCAAAACCAGCAGCAACTATAAAATTTAAAGGACAGTGGTTTGTAGCTTCATCAAGCAATGGATGCGAGTATTTTTTGGCACTCCTCAGCAAATATCTTACAAAAACTATGCCACAATTTCAATTTCATGGATTTAATATGTGATCTTTTGGAGTTCCAAGGAAATTTATGGCTGAAATAGTAAAATAAATTCTAAAAGCATGTGGAGCCGGTAAAGAGATTATAGAGTGGATTAGCAGATGAAAAATGATGGGTTTCACATCTAACTATCATATTCAGTAAATTTGCCATAATTATACACATAACAGAAGTAAAAAATAATATATTTATTATTCGAACAATTCGTTGTAATTAAGAAGTCCTAACCTAAAATTTGTACTCCAAAATTATAAATTTAATTAAGATTAAAATTAAGGTTTAATCGAAATAAACGCACAAAAAAAACAATACAACATATGTTACGAGAAAAAACTGTAACTTCTTACCGTTACCTAGCAAACATAACCTGGAATCACTGTACTTATACCGCCAAGTAAACATGCACACTACTGCCTAGTTCACACGATCTACTAAATAGCGCTAGCAGCTGGTGGGTATGTTGTCTGCCTCATCTACAAAACTTAAATTACTAAAAGTAGAATTTTAAACCGAGTGCCTCGGTTACGTAGTCATAAAAATTAATTATATGGTGTTTTAAAGCTTGATCGTATTGAGAAAAACATTAAAGTAAGAATTTATCAACCACATAATCACGGTAATTGAAGAAGGTGACCGCAGCCTATCTGTAGTTGTCAGTTGTTAGATGGCGCCACTGAAAGGAGAAAATAAATAGTACATATTTTTTTCTTTTTAAATACATACATTGTACTGTAATCTGATTAAAATAATAAATGATATTGTAACAGTAAAATAAAGTACAGTAATTTATTGTATAACTTAACATCCTATATTTGGTTTCCTAACCTGTATTTCTGCATTAAATGTATCTCAATTTACGTGATTCATTATACGCGGATACTTTCCGGAACGTAACATCCACGTAAATTGAAGGTGCAGTGTAAAATAAATTTATATAAATAACTAAATAAATATAATCGAACCAAACTTAACCTATGTAGATTAAATTTTATAAGATTATATAAAGTAAGTAAGTATTAATATTTATTATATAAAGTACATTTTAATTTATTTATTTTCTCCTTTCAGTGGCGCCATCTAACAACTAACACTACAACGATAACTGACTAACTACAGATCGACTGCAGGCATCTTCTTTTCATTGTTCTGTATTCTTTTCATTTCACTGTTAGGTATTACTTCAGAAGATGAGTTGAATGATCGTTTTTTTAGTGTGTGAAAACGCTTTGCCTGACCGGGATTTGAACCCGGGACCTGCGGATTCTTCTTGAAACGTACCATAACACTGTATTTGCTGCACTAAATAATATATTGTAAAAACAGATCTACTGATAATGAGCAAAACATATAAACAGGCTCCACATACAATAGAATCACCCTTTGCTTATGACTATTCAAGACTGAAACAAATTATTTTATCACATTCTATATGTTACACATAGTTTACAAAAGTTATTAACTCAAGATGCTTGAAAAATGTGCAATTCATAATTACTTACATTATATAAGACAAAACGGCAACATTATTAACACAAAGAGATGAATGTATATTTAATTATACAATAATGTGTTTTGCTAACCCCTTCAAATTGAATACTGTTAACAATAATATAAATTTCTGCAAAAGCACTGAAAATGTGCATGGGTAATAGTTTCATAAAGATGTTGAAGAATAATAACATGCATATATCTAGAAAGAGTCTTAGTTTCATGTTAAAAAAAAAATACTTTTATTCAGGTCTAATACCTCTGTAACTATTGAAAGCCTAAAAATAATAAAAGAAATCATTTAAATCACAGAAGACAAAGGTTAAAATGTTTCATTTGCTGTGAAGAGTATAGTACACGGTCAGATAGAGTACAAGTATTGTACAATTAGCGCAGATCAGAAAGAAATGAAATGCAGTCACCTAAATTGAATTACTGTTAACGGAAAAAAATGTAGATACATAAAATATTTTTTTTTTGTAAAATTATCCTCTAGTAACTCTGTACTGCTCACAGGGCAAGTCTAAGTTTAAATCTAATCCTAAACTTATCACTACTTATTATTGAGGAAGGAAAGGCATTTTACAAAGTATACAAATTTTTTAAATTAATTTATTCCTTGCAAAATTTCCACAGATAATGTCATGTAGTAATTTTTTCTCCATGAACTTCATAAGGTGGCTTACATCCATGCAGAATTACTTTATAGATTTTACAAAGCTGTTCACCCCTTTTTTTATCACAATTAATATTGGCAAGATTTCTTCTACAATTCATCTGCCTACCACTGATTATTGAGAATTAACATAACATTGATATTAACAAGAGGATCCTTCAAATTACGAAGGTTGTCATAACATGAGGATTTAAATAAACTTTACAATAGTTTATAAAATAAATGCATAAACTGATTATTAATAACTAAATTGTTTAATACGTAATATTTTTTATTTAAAAAAGTCTATATGTAGCTTGATTGTTGTAAAATAAGTCATTTGTATATCTGAGTAAAAGTATATATAAAAATGCTCACTAGCTACAGAATCAAATATTTTAATATGTATTTTTTTATGACAAACTTGTAAATGCACAGAGTGCTTATGTTACAATATTGATGAAATAAATTTTTGTACCAAATTCCAAACAGATAAGTATTTTGTTTTTTATACTCAGATGGACACAGAAATTGATTCTGAAGTATACTTGCTTGTAGTACATAAAATTACTTTTTTTCCATCTGCTTTAATGAATTCTTTTTGTCATTTTTTGTTAAATTTCATTTTACTGAAAACTGCACAAAATAATTGCTTTATCACATTTAAATAGATGAAATTTTGAACCAAAATAAAATGAATTCTATTAAGTGGTATAATTACTAGACATGTTGTGAATGTTTAAAGTGTGCAGGAAAACTAGACCCAGTATAGTTCAATTCATTCATTAGCAAAGCAAAATTTGGATAAAATTTTAATTTTGTTTACATTTTGTAACCAAAAGTAGTTTTTTAAACTACCCATTTGAAATTTGTAAATCAACATTCTTTTGAATGGTATATACATTGCAAAACTTCCTTCATTTCTTTCCATTTCTTACTCATTCTCTTCCTACTATCCAGCTGAATTTTTCATTATTTTATTGTCTAATAATAGAGTTATGTAAAGATTTTTTCTATTGGTTGCTGGTATTTTTCCAGCTACTGCTTCTGTGAGTCACATAATAGGATAAATCCTATCTATCAAATTTCAATTTTTGTAGCTTACCCTACAGTAAAATATTCCATGACTTTATAACTGCATTAAGTACATCAATTTCATTATAAATGTGTATATTAGACAAATATGTAAATATAACTTATTGTTCTGTTTTATTAAAAAACAAATGGTGTATTTTTTGGTCGACTATTAATATTCTCTCAGTATATGAAAATAGGTTTGCTCAACATCACAATTATTTTAGTGATAATAGCCTCAGCTGACATGATGTGGTTTTATTGTAAATATATAGATTCAGTTAAAAAAGAAGGTAAATTTGTAGTCAAAAGCCATTAACTTATTTAGCAGAATAGTAAGCCAGTTGAAACAACTCAACGGAATAAATAAAAAGTTGGGGATAGATTATTTTCTTTTTAAAAATGGATGTTTAGACATAACTTCCCTAGCTAGTGCAATTTCAAAAATATGATAGTAGCGCAGAGGGTTTTATATTTGTACAATATTATAATGTTATTAAAAGTGTATATTCAAATATAATCATTTAAAACTTTTTCTAATTTTTGTAACCCTGTAACTTGGTTGCCCAAAGGGATAACACATGTTAGGTCTCTTATAAGAGACTAACCGTCTAACCAGAACCTGGACCATTCGAGGCTCAGGTCAACCCATGCGAGAATCCCAGAGCCAACTCAGGGGCACCTCAAGGTCTACCCCATGGCTGCAGAAATCGCTTCGATTGCCATTCCCAATTTTCCAGGGGAACTGGTGTCCTAGACACCTGCAGATTTTGCTTCAGTGGCCATTTCCATCTCACCAGACGACTCCATATCCTAGACTCCCCCGCACTGTATGTTATTCTCATGGTTATGAGAATAATACTGATAAATAATAGTTATAGTATTCAGGCTTTTCAGAAATCTGAAAAAGGACCTAAATTACAAAAGGGAGAATAATGGGAACTATGGTAAATAAAGGACACACACCTTTGACGATGAAAAAATTCTTATTTTTTTGCAAGGTGCAGAAATATAATAATAAAGTAAAAGGATTAGTCTATTTTTTCCTTTCCTTAATGAGTATCTTTAATAAATAATTTCACCCACCTTGGGGGCAAAGTTAAGTTATATTTTAACTTACAAGGCAGCCAGGGCCTTGGGTGATGGTTTAAAAGCTTCTCTGGGATAAGATGAATGTATCCTGCCAATTTGAAAGTAATTGGTCAGTTGATTCTCACTTGATGCATTAACAACAGACAGACAAATATATATATATATATTGTTTCTGTATATGTATATCTTAGAAGAATCAGTCTTTTTTTTGTTATTGGATTTGTCTGTATTTCCCCTCTGTACTGATTATGTCAAAGACAAAAGTATAAAAAGTTTACCACCAATAGTACAGAATTCAATAATGCCTCACCTTAAGTATGTTGTTATTATATAAAAGCGCTTTCGAGGGTTTCCCCCATCATCAGTTAATAAAACATATTCTTTTTAAAAATCACACATTAAAATTTAAAACTTATAGTTGTAAATATATAAAAACATATAGTCATAATAATTAAAAAGATTAAAAATTTTTTTAATCTTGCACATTGCAGCAACATATCAACAAAACGAATAAATAAAGTCAATTCATATTGACAAATTATTTCGTCAGTAGCACTTTTCAGCAAAAAAGCGGATGATAAATTATTTTATCAAGGTAGTTATTGACAAATTATATTGTCAAAAACCGGTAAGGGGGTTAAATAACTATATTAATATCAGAAAGTTTACATGATTTATGTTTGGTTAAATTGTAGTTCTAATCTCGCTTGTTAGATCAATTTTTTTTATATACATGTTATTTCACTTGCTCAGTTTCTTTTTCTTCCATATCTCCTTCATCGTTTTCCAGTATTTTACTTTTTTCTTCTGTCCGGGTAAAAAATATTTTTTCCGTGGTTTTTGTTTTCCTGGAAACAGATATTTTGCAATTCTTTCTCACAGTAAATGTTCTTTGTAGTCTTCCTGAATTATTTTCATTTCTTCTGTCTCTCTCAGTTTCTCTAGTCAGTTGTTATTATTTTTTAGATTTTTAAAGTGTGCACATAGTCTGTTAGGGTTCATTCTTTGTAGGGCTGTCAGATCATTCTCTGGTGTTTATAAGTATGAATCGTGTAGACCTATATTTAGAAAATTAATAGCTTATTCTATTCTTGTGTTTCTATTTATGAATACGCAATCTTTGCTGAAAAAAAAAATTGTTAACTGAACCAGACAACAGTTCTGTTTTCATATAACTCAACACAATACGTCATCTTACAAGTAAGGGGCTTATTGTGATTCTGAATTACTGAATCATTTTAAAAAAATCTTCCCACCAATTTATTTATAATACAATTAAATAATTTTCTTTTACAGAAACAACGTTCCTCTGTCGATAAATTTTCAAATAATACTAATTACAAAAAAGAAGCACAATTGAACTGCATTCTGAACAAAATATATATAAATGTATGCTCAAAATTAATTTTCATTACCGCCTTCGGAATTATAAATTGTCTTTTTATGATTTTTTTATGTTTATATATTTACATTAATATTATTTCATTTATTTTATATGAACAATTAATATAGACTTTAATCACTTCAATCTTTTTATCTTTTTTTATTTGTTGAGCTGATGCATCAATGCTAAAGTCATGCTGAGAGTCACCTGACACAAAATGTTTTCGATGACTTCAGTCTCTTATTGTGAATTTTCACACTCGGTTATCGATAGTGGAGAAGTTTGATTTATAAACTTCAATCCTTTAAATAACCTTAAGGAAAAAATTGCAGCTAGACAAATTTGGGGAACAAGGAGGCCACTGTCCTCTGCTCACAGTAAAAGCTGCTAAAGTTCAAAATTATTGCAATTATTTGGAAGAACAATCTACAGTCAGCAGCAAGTACTTTTGTGATAATCTAAAATATAAAGCGAAATAGAAGAAAACATCCTGGTTTTCTTTCAAAATGCCTTATTATTTTGCATGAAATGCTTGTTCCCATACAGCTCAAAACTATTCAAAAGTCAGGGTGGAATGTGTTACCACATCGGCCTTACATTCTAAACTTGCACCGATAAACTTTTGTTTGGTTGGTCCTTTCAAAGAGTTTTTATATGACACCGAATTTATGACAATAAGCCGGTCAAGATTTCAGTACAAAAATGTCTTAGGCAATGAGGTGAAGAATTTTTTACTACTGGAATAACAAAGCTGACAAAAAATATGCGACAAATACTTAAGTGTCGCTGGGGATTATGTTGAAAAGTATTATTAGTTCCATTGTTATAGAATAAATAATTATCTCTCTACAGTCATTCATTTCTTTAATTATTGAACCCTTGTTTATTAATTTATGGTTTTATGAGAAAAAGAAAACAGTCTTTCTTCTGCAATGACCATTTTGTTATATTGAAATTTAAGTGGTGTAATTATAGAAGTTTAATAGTTTAATTTTGGAGTAACCGTTTGTTGCATTGAACAATGATTGTTATTGTTTACATTTTTCTTTTATCAATGTTTTGTTTTTACAGATGTAAGTAATACCTGTGTCTACGTGGTTCCAGCAGCATCATCTTCATTGCTGTTGTTTATCGCTGTTATCATTATTAACATCTTCTTTGTCATCATCGTCGTTATAAACACCATAATCCAGTTTACAACGTAATCAGAAATATATCGATATGAAAGTGAAGATTGTTGTTTTCGGCACAGGAGGCCAATTAATAATATATTGACAAAGTGTTTTGTTTAGTAAGGTGTGTATACATATGCATGTAAAGTATATATATATATATATATATATATATATTAGAAAAAAATAATGAAATAATAGATGTACAATTTCTCTTAATTAATTATTAATTATTGACTATTTATAGAATGACAACTACTAGAAGAAAAAAATTGTAGTAAATAGGTAAAAAAAACACATGGAAAAACAAATTATGTACTTTAAAAAAAAAATAATAAAAAAATGTTGTTCAGGCTAAGCCAGTTTGAATTAATATAGGTAGGCCTGCATTATAAACTTGTTTATTTGAATTTGATGGTGCCAGGTCAAATTCGATTACTGTTGATTATGTAATTCTGTTCAGTAGAAAAAAATCAGATTGATTTATAAAATTTTTAAATTTACATCTGCATAATGTAAAATTATTGATTTTTTTTTACAATCTAAGTTTTATTATAAAATTATGTTTAAAATTAGATGCATAAGATTAAATTTAGTATAGAATTTGCAAGATGGTTAAAAAAAAAATAGTGGATAAAATCCACTTAACATAATATTTTGTTTAATTAAGTTCTTAATATTAATTGTAGTAGTGTGTGAAAATTCTGGATTAAATAAATACAATCCAACCCAAGTTATATTTATTATTTTTTTTAATACGTGTATATGCATATGTAGAAATCTACGATGTGGGAAATTTTAAGTTGTGGATAATAGATGATAAGAACAGTATTTATGAAATTCTCTGTTATAGAATGTAAAAAAATAAGTGTTATTTATGATTTAAATGTATTAGTTTATAAAATTGTAATATTATTATATAAAAAAAAATTACTGCCATATAATATCTGTGAACGTTTCCATTCGGGCTATCGCATTTGAATATTTTAATTATAATTGGATAATTGTTTGGTTCATCTTTGAAGAACATTTAAATAATTTTGTTGTAACGTTTTAAAATCGCAGTAACTAGTAATAAAATACAGCCCTCGATGAGCATAATCTTCTAAAACTTTAAATACAGGTTCAATATTCTGCCTGATGTATGTAGATGAGCCTGATGACAATGTGTCAGTAAATGCTGTTGGTTCTGCTGAAATGAACCTTTGACTGCTTTTGATAAGTTTTGTTGTTCAAATTTTTATCGGACATGGAAAGGAAGTTGTTTTTTAGATTTTACAGTAAATTGAATGATTTCTAATAAGAAACTATTTTCTTGTTGTAAAATCATAATGTAATTGAAATAAAATTTTTAAAGTAAAATATGGTAAATGCTAAATTAATAATTATTTCCATAAAATATGGTTTCTGTTTATCATCAAAATTTTAATGACAGCTCATTAAATTTACTTTTTCTTTTAAAGAAAAAAAATTGTTTTACTCCTTAGTCTTCTATCTTATATATCTATTAATATTTAAGAATTAACACGATTCACTTGGGGGAGAAAGCAGGGTAAATAAACTACTATATTCTGTGAGGTTATAATTTTGAAATTTATTTTGTAATGCATTGTTATGCGATGCAGTAATGCAGCATAAGGGTTGGAAGTAAATCTTGAACTGTGACTCGTGTTTGGTTCACATGGCCCACCTTTATTCAAATGTGTCATTGGTAGTCTATCTGTTAAATAATCTAAAAATGAGATTCTGGTAGTAGAAAGATAAAATATTCCAAATGAATAAAATAAATCTGAATTTAATCGGTGATATATGTTTTTTTTATAGTTTCAAGTAGTTTATTTGTTTATTATTTTCTTTTAATTGTTTCACACTGTAAATTTA
Source organism: Lycorma delicatula (assembly GCF_047948215.1). Lineage (NCBI taxonomy): Eukaryota > Metazoa > Arthropoda > Insecta > Hemiptera > Fulgoridae > Lycorma > Lycorma delicatula. The sequence goes on from NC_134457.1 coordinate 169,916,713, forward strand.
TTTAATCGTATTAAAAACATAGGAGAGTTTTATAAAATGAACAAGTATTGACGTTAAAATCAGGGATAAATTGTATATTTATAAAGAGTAAATATTATTTACCTATCTCCATTTATTTTTTCGTTTTTAGATTTATTATAATCGCATTAGAAAGATGTGCGTCTAAGTTGTGTTAAAAAATCAAGACTGAAATTGATCTCAAAGGATCTAAAGATGTCTCGGTTGAGACGATGTTTTATTTACTCTATTTTATATTAATATTGATAATAATAAAATTATCCTATATATGCATAATAAAAGACCATGTATGTATAATATTATTGGCAAATTTTTTTTTAAAGATAAACAACCATCGTATAGACTATTCCAAACAGTATCGGACGTAATATTTCATTTTGTAACAAATATGAAGCTGCATCATAATTCAGTAATATTTTCTAACCTCATCACTAACACAGTCATGTCTTACCTTTACTTTTGTTCCTAAAATGAACTCCAATTCTGTCGGTTACCTTACCTAGCTGCTTTTATTTGTTTTCACTCAAAATATTATGTTTAAATATATTATTTTGTCTTATTATACAAAGGAACTAGAGGAAGGAACCGATAAGATTATCAGTCATTTTAGTTGTGGGAAAAAAAGTAATACATGTTGTAGTTGGAATAAGTGATGGGGATGTAGTAGCATTTATATAAATCTTTGATAATTGTTCTTAATAAGTTGCTAATATTATATGAATGTTTACACTTAAAATTGTCTGTGAAATGATTTTTGCATCGTATTTTGTATGCAGTTTAATTTAAATAAGTGGTTTATAACTAAAAATAATAAATAAAGATTATAATAATGTTGGGTGCATTATAAAAATTTGATTGTTTTTTAACGGACAACAGTTTAATTACTGAACATATTTTAAAATTTATTTTCCCGATATGGTGTCGTTAGTGTAATTGCATTTCTCAGTTATACAAACAGTATGAAAAAAAAGTTAAGTTTTAAAAATTATATTGTTCAAATGATGTTCACCAGGCAGTGCTTTATGCAGCAGTTGGTAATTGACTTATGGCCTTTTTAACTTCATTCAAATTACAGGGTTTATTCAAGTATATTTTGGATTTAAGAAACCTGTATAGGAAAAAATCACATGTGCCGAATGAAAGAAGGCCAAGCAACATTATCTACATCAAAAGATTAGGCACGCAAGAAATTTCTGTTTCAAATAATCCATTGCAGCGGTAGCTGGGCTTATAGTTGCCCTAACACTTACTAAATTGACTTGCGAGTAATGGATCTCTTTTGAAGTTTGGGTATCAGGTAATTTTGAAGCGATGGGAGGTAGTTTCCACTGCTTTGTTAACATGCTCGATGTTCTCCGATCTCCTGCTGACCTTGATCTTCAGATTGGTTCTGTTTTTAAAACTGAACATTTACTATAAAATTCTGTACTTGTAAAAAAATTGTGTTACAGGATGGAATATGACCTCAACGTTCAGCACTGAAGTGTAGGCAGAACTGTCGCTGGGTAGTAACAGAAGACTCACCATTCTTGAAAAAATTAATACAATGAACACGACTGCACTTCCATTGTTGTCAAAATGGCACTGTGTAGGAAGTTGGCCCTACCTATTTTCCCTTCCATTTACTGCCTGTGCTGTCAGCTAATTAAAACCGTCAAGTTTTTATGTCGCACCTTTTATCATATATTTGCATGGAAAAAAAAACATTGTGTATTTATTGAGTTTAAATATTTTTTAATATGTAATAATGTTGAAAATTCAGTATTTATACAAATATAGTCATTGATCTTAATTTTTTTTTTTTTTAATTTTATTCCTAGTTCAGAAAAAACCAATTAGTTTTTACTTTAATCTCTTTTTTAACTCTTGTATAATAAATATACAAGTATTTTAATACTGACTTCTAACCAAGCTAGGTAATTCCGTTTTATTTTTTTACAATTATCTCCAACAGGACAAAAACTAATTTTTTAATGAATTTTTACAGCAAATACCACATAACAATATCCTTATTGTACAATATACATTAATAAATTATTTTAAATGAATTCAAAGAGATTTTCTGATTTCTTTGTTTGTTTTAAAATAATTTCATAATGTAAACTGTAATTGTAAAAATATTAGTTAGAAAATGTAATATCAAAGTTTTTTAGAATTTCATTTTTGTTTAAAAAAAAATCATTTCAAATTTGTTTAGAAAACCAGAAACAATAATACAGAGGGAGTCCAAAAAAATGTATTCACTGTTTATAATTAAATAGTATCTAAACAAAAAGACTTACACTCACTAATGTAATGTGTAGTTGTAAGATATTAAGTTTGTTGTGGTAGGCAGAGCTGGCAATTTATGCCAGTAGTGGAATGAGTCAGTCATATTAGCTAGTGCAGCAGAAGACAGTCAAGTAGTAACAATGGCTGAGGTTCGCTTATCGTTTGTTGAATGCAAGGCTGTACTGAAGTGGTACTAGAAGTACAAGAACATTCATGAGGTACAGTGCCAGTGGCAGATAGAGTTTGGAATAAGGATAAATCTGACCAAACGTGAACAGCTACAGGTCCAGCATCCAGTGCTGCGGTGTTGCAACATTTTGCTCGATCACTGTAAAAATCAGTGAACCAGAGAGCACGCAAATGTGGGGTGAGCCGGTCAAGTGTAAGACACATTCTGAAGAGTGGAAAGCGTACATTCCAAGACTGTGACGACCCAGATCGAAGGATGGAGTACTGTGAATGGTTTCTGCACATGGTTGATGAGGATGAGGAATTTGCAGGGAAGTTTGTGTGGACTGATGAGGCGCAATTCAAAATTAACGGTACTCCTGTGGGCTCCTGAAAATCAGGAGCCCACATGGTTCAGGAGCGTCATGATTTTCAGGGCTCCTGAAAATCCTCACGCTCATGTGGACAGGGCAGTGAATCTATCAGGGGTTGCTGTATGGTGTAGTCTTTAAGTGCATGGTTTGATTGATCCCTTCTTCTTCTAGGGTACTGTAACTGGTGGTGCGTATCTTGATATGCTTCAGACAAGGATTTCGCCTGCCATCCAAAATCTGTATGGTGACAGAGGCCCGCCTCACTACCATCTAGATGTCAGGTTGTATCTCAATAAAACTACCTGGATGTGGGTGGATGGGTTGAGATGCTGTTGAATACCCATCTTGGTCTCCTGATTTGACACTTCCGGATTTCTACCTCTGGGGGACCGTCAAAACTGACATGTATTGACAAAAATCTGCAACAATCAATGAATGACCTACGTGAAAAAGTCATAGCTGTGTGCTGCCATTATGCCAGATACACTAACAGCTGTAGTTTGGTGTGCAGTTTGGCACCATGGGCGTTGTATAGAAGCTGCTGGTGGTCATTTCTAACACATACCATAAGCCTCTCTTAGTGCCAAAAATTGTCACTTTAAGTCAGATTTGTCATGAGATATGGACTAGCAAACAGTGAGTACATCGTTTTGGACCCCTCTGTAGATTTCAAAATATATCTAATAAAAAACATCCTGAATAAAATTTGGTTACTTTTTTTTGACTGTCCATGATCCAGATTTGTATATATTATCTCACACTATACAAAATCATTTGGCACACTTCTTTTTCCATAAAATCAAAAAGGTACTTTGATTAATCCTTTTTAAATATCTAGAAGGATAGCGTATGTAATTTAGGTATAGGTTTAATAAGAAAAATGTTTTCTTAAAAGAATATACTGTACAAAAAAATTAATTTTTGTTAAATAAAGTCAGTTTATGTAACTTGAATAAAAAACTGGTTAAGTTTAAACCCTGTACTTTTTTAACCGGCAGGTATATAAACTAATATTAAAATTGTATAAAGTAGTATGTTTGGTTAGTTTTTATATGTAGCTTTTACTCGATTACATTCTTGCAGTATAAGAACTGGGAATGACCTGCTTAATGAGTTAATCGTAATCGATATGTTAATTATATTATAAAATTAGATATTAATAAATATTTTATCTCTGTGATTTTAAATAAGATTTCTGTTATTATTGTAAAATGATTAAGTATTTATAAAATAATTTTCTTTATACGTATTTCTAATTTGTAATGTGGTACCAGAGTCAAAAAAATAGACACGACTTCAGGTAACGTTAAACTATTATAATATTGTTTATTGATAAGAAGTTTGCCTACAGCAAAACAAAATTTTTTATTTATGTTTGTACAGTTTAGTTAGATTTATCACCTTTGAACTAGTGTTCTCAGACTGTAATAGGTTTTTTTTTTTTTACTGTAGAAGTATATCTATATATTCAATAGTAAATTTTTTTTATCTCACATTATTTGGAAACAGTTTCCTTTCAATGTAGTTTTCATTTTTGAAAACAGAAAGAAATCCAGTCGTGTAAATTCAGATGAAAAGGAGGTGTAATTTTATTTTTGAAAATGTTTGAATAAGAAGCACATAGAGCACCAAATATTCTCATGGAGCATATACCTTGAAAAAATTCACTACAGAAAATAAATTGTTGGAATGGGTTTGGAAGAAGTATATAGAATAAAAGTGTGTCCTAGCAAACATGAGCGAATAATTATTTAATTTGTTTATTAACAAATTAAGGAAAAAAGTTTTAATTTTTTGCTTTATTTTTAATCGCATGTAAAAATAAAGGCACCGATAAATCTTATATCATAGACTAAATGGATAAATTAATAATTTCATCGATTTTCAATAAATGAAAAACTCGATATTTTTTACTTCCTATTGAAATTTTTTGAAAAACCATCTCTGCCATAAAGTACATGTGTTTTGCCTTACAATTAACAATTAAAATACTTTTTAAATGAATAATCTGAATTAATAATGATCTCTTTTGACCATTAGCCAAGGTACCAAAACACACTTTTTCTTAAAAAATAAATTTTCAAATGACGATAAATAAACAAATAAAAGAGTTATACCGAATGGAACTAATAGGTAGTAAGCTCAAGACAAAATGCTATATTGAATTTTTAATTTTTTGCAATTTGTTTATTGTTATAAGAGTTTTATCAACAACTTGCAAATTTTCACATTATCTGGATTAAAAGGCGATCAGAATTAAAAATACTTTAAAAGATTGACTAATCTATAGCCTTGAGTCTTATGAATCTGTACCTTTTCATTTTTTAATTATCTAATAGGAACTGAGTTACCAAAGTTTATTTATTGCATGCCCTCGAGTTATGTGTGGTAGCTGTGGCAAGATTTTGGTACTTATTGTAAAATTTGCTAGCAATTTTAGGTTTGCTCTTAGAAAATTCTCAGCTATCTATTGGTGCTCTTTATTTTTACATGCGATTAAAAATAAAGCCGCTATTGATGAAAAACAAAATAAATTTCCTGAATTTGTTACAAATTACATAGTTAATCGCTAATTTCCATGCTGTGGCACTCCCTTTTTATTTTATATATTTTTCTAAGCCCATTCCAATAATTTATTTGCTGTAGTAAATTTTTTTGAGGTGACTTATCTTTAGTGACTCGGTTAACACATATTTTATTTTCTCGCATTACTTTTTCATTTCTTCCCCAAATATTGCATTACTTTCAAATTAACATTTTATTGATGTCAATAATAATATTGTGTGTAAATCATATGATATTATAATAACTATCAGAGTTTGTGAACATCTCACCTGATTTGAAATAAAAGATTTCCAATACAAATGTTGTACATCAATGATTTTTTTATTAGAAAATCATTCCAAGCATGATAGATAGTTATTTACATGGTTGTAGATTATAAATTAAAAAAAAAATGAAATAATAAAAATAAAATTATTTTTAAAATATCCTACTATACACAGTACGATTAGTGGAAATGATAATTTTTTAACAGAATCTTTCTTGCTGTTATTAGAACAAGCTAATGACAACTGATATAAAATAATGTTTTTCATTAAAGTTCTATTTTATCGACAAAATAAATGAATAAATTAAATTAACATATTTTAAACAGAAATAGACAACTTTTAACAAATTGTAAATTTAAATTTGAAATAATTTCATTTGTAAAAGTTTTTGCACATTCTTTTGGTATGTAAAAACTCATTTATCCTAGAATTAAAATAGAAGGGTCAATTATATATTTGAATTGATAAATTATATATATAGTTAATTGTAATAATGAAGTAAAAGAAACAAATTTGTAGATGTATTTTAATTTTTGTCTTAGCTTGGTATGAAAAAAGTTTTTTTTTAATATTAATAGTAATGAAATTATAATTATTTTCATCATTAAAAATTTAAGTAATATTTTACAAAATTTTACTGATTTTTGTTTGAAAATATAAATTTGATTAAATTTAAAATTATTCATTCTCTTTACTGGCAGATCATTAAAACCTAGTAATTTTAAGCCCATTATTCTCAATAGTACACACACACATTTGTAGTTTTATTTTGTTATGTAAAACAAATAAATTATTACATGTTATTACAAAAGTATAAATTTGTGAAGTAATAAGAAATTCAGTTCATTGTACTGTTTTATAACTTTACTCACCTCCCTAAATTGCTACTACTGATATTGAGATATTTTTCATATTCATATACATAAGTTTAAAAATACTTTGCTTCATATTTATTTGCTGCTAATGCATTTTATTTGTCACACCATCACATTTTTCATTCTCTTTACTTGATGATAATTATCACTTAATAAATTCTTAATTTTTTCTTAAATTATATGTGTAATTATGTGTCATAGATACGCTGCAATATTAGCGGTGTAAAATCACAACACTATTTGTAAGTCACTGTCATTTATGGTTAGCATGAATAACTGTGGTTATGTATGCAGATCGGTTGTGTAATTTTTCCTAATTATTCTGTGCATTATAAAATCTACCGCATAAGAAATACAGGTCATCGAAAAAAGTTGCTTCAATTTAAAAAAAATCATATCTCAGAAACTTCTAAAGATAATCAAACAAATATTTTTTTTAAAAATTCACCGACTCAAAGTTTTCTACATACCTTAGAATATTCCAGTATGAGCTGCGTCAGTTGCTGTACAAACATCCAGATGATAATCAACTTGTGCCCAGGACTGATGGATCATCGCAGGCTTAACTGTGGCAAAATAGCAGTGGTGATGTATTATCATAAAAGTACATCCCTGATTTTTTTACTGTAGACAATGTTTTAAACATATCCTTGTACAAAATGTTTAGAGGATGTCAAATTTGGGCTTTTTGGAGGCCAAAGCACAGAATTGCAGTAGAGTGTTAGAAAGAATTTAACTTGAAGAATAGGAAATAAAGGATTGTTTTCTTTTGCAGGATAATGCAACAGTACATATCCACGCTCATCGTAATACCTGGCACGAGACTATGTACGAACTCTGGAGCATCCAACGTAGTTTTTTGAGTTGGCACCTGCTTATTGTTTATTTGTTTCCTCGCTTAAAAATGTTCTGAAGAAGAAAGATATGAAAATGCCGATGACATGATGGCTGATGCGATGAAAAATGCGGGTGCATCTGAAAATGGATTCTAGAAATGTTTACAAGTTTATAAAAACTGGCAAGAGAGTGCGGTAACAGAAGGAAACTACTTTGAAAAAATGTATTATATAACTTAATTACTTGTGTTTTATGTTAATCTTTCTTTTTTACCTTTTTATTCTGACAAGTGTCTGGTGTTTTTAATATTATAATAGTTTAAGTCGCTTCATTTGATAGAGCGGTAAATATGTTTGAAAAATATATATACATAGTTATTAAAGATTTCACGGCAATCTATCGGGAGATGATTCTATAGACAATATAAAAAAATTCATATAAACATAGGTCAGAAAACAGGTTATAAGCAACTTTTGGCCCGCAAAATATTTACCCCGGCTTTCTCCTTTCTCTATGAAATTAAACAGTACTAAAATTCTTGGGTATAAATCAAGGGGTAAATTTGGTGCAATAGTTTTTGATGTAAAAAAATAAAATAAAAATGGTCCCAGACCTATCTCTCACTTAGGTTTAAAAAAAAAACACAAAATGTTTTGTTGGAAAATACACTTTTTTAGGTTTGGGATAAAGTAACTTTGTTATTTACCGATAAACAAAAAAAAATCTACTTAACTTTGTAGAGAATTTAATTGTGAGAAAAATGATATAAATAAAAATGAAAACAAATAAGACATTTTTTATTATTTTTGGATAATATAAAAGATTTAAACTAAAGAAAATTTAAGTTTCCCAAATAAAAACTATATAAAATGATCTCAAAAAAATAATGAAGCATCCAGGGGGAGGGGGACTCAATAACTGTGCAACTCTTAAAATTATGATGATTAGTTAATCATCAATTAGTGTAAAGATTACAAGATTACACTAATAACATAATAGTATAAGGAGTAAGGAGTAGTATAAGGAGTAGTAGGTATAAGGAGTAGTATAAACGCATACAGTAATAACTATTCGACCATTACATATGGAAAAATGAAATTTTTATAAATGCTACAATTCATAACAATCTATTTTTTGATATGAGGCCACCATACTCAAACCCCCCGTAGTTAGGACACTAAACAGTTTAAATGGAAAGGGTAAGATTACACGTCATTTTTAAAAAACATTTTAAAATACAAAAGATACTGATAAATCGTATTTTATCTTTTATAAAACAGACAGACTGAAAATATTTGCAGGCGCTTACAAATAATCTATACTTAACTTATTTTGAATTTTCAGAACCGTTAAAATCAAACATAAGGTAATGAGGCTTTTGACACTTTTAATCGTATAAAGAATACAATTAAAAGATGGTATTCATAAAAGCACGGAGGAAAACATTGAAACTAGTTGCGGCACAGATATCAGATTACACACTTCTTGTGCGGTTTTATTGTTTGAAAACATTACTAAAATGTAAAACACGCGATATAAAGTTAACTTTAATATAAAATCAGAACGAAGCCTTAAATTCATTCAAGATCACGGTTATTTGTGAAAATGCACTTGAGAAAAAAAACGTTCAAGAAAAACAGATGTAACTTGTGATTTGTATAACAAGTCCCGCTTAAGAACTTTACGCTCTCATTTTTACACCGCATTTTCTGATTGCCGTGGTTCTGGGCTTAAAATGTTCATAAACATACCCGTACATTATTAAAATACAGTAATATATAAATCTATGTTTGAAGCGTACAAGGTAGAAACCTCTCCACCTTTAGTTGTAACATACAAAAATGAGAAAAATGTAATGTTAAATTATAAACATCAGATAAGTTTTGTTATACGAATTTTAAAAATCATACGCGCTTGAAAGAACGCTATTAGTTTTTCCTTAATCGATTTTCTTACTATACGATTTTTAAAGGTCAAAATGATTCTCTAATTAACGTTAAAATGTCTTTCTAAAATAAAGATTTTCTACGTACAAATAATATTATATACCGATAATGCCACGCTTATAAGACTTAAAAGATTTTTGATCAATGTTACAAACATTAATTTTTTGTTTAGAGTGGAAATAAATGTGTTTTTTAAAATCACAAATGCGATTAATGACTTTTGGCAGAAGTTACAAATATAATTTTTCTCCTTAGTATGAATACTTAAATGTAATTCTAAATGAGATCTTTGATTAAAAAACTTCTGACAAAAGGTACAAATATAAATTTTCTCTTTTATATGAATATTAAGATGTTTCTTTAAATCGCTTTTAAAATTAAATGACAATTGACAAAAGTCGCAAACATAATTTCTCTCATTTTTATGAATATTAACACGTCTCCCTAAATAACATTTATAATTGAATGACTTTTGACAAAATTTACATACGTAATTTTTCTCTTTGTTACGTGTAATAAGGCGTGTTTTAAAATCATTCCGCGTAAGTATCTTATTTTCACCATTTATATCCTTGGCTAAATTTTCTATTGTAACATTCACCGTATGCACGCTTATATTCATTGGATTTTTCTTTTATAATTCCATCATATACTGAATTATTTACACACCTCTTACGAGTAATGCGATTCTTGGTACTTCCCTTGTAGGTGCCTTTATCAATAATAACCTGTAAATTAAAAATAACTAATAATTCAAAGGTAATTATTTTTAACGTAAAACTATTTGAATTACAATAAAATTAAGTATCGTACCTTGTAAAAAGCGACTAAACACGTATAAAAATATTGAATATTTTAAACATATTCATAATCAATACGGTTTTGGATATTAATTAATCGTCGATGAGTTAACTTATCTTATAAGTTATAAGAAGGAACTTTACTTATCTTGCGGTATATTTACACATTTGGCTGAAATTTTATTATCGTATACATGTTTTAGGAAAACAAAACTATTTGGCAAATTTATAACAGGTAAATATATATTTATTCACGTTTTATCTATATACATGTTGATCAGACCTACAAACCCATACGTTTCATATACATAAAATTTTGTACACACAGGATGTCTGGGCTGAAAGCATCCAAAACTAATGGCCTACAGTTAAGAAATCGGTCACTGTAATCTCTTAACTGTAGGCTCAAACGACAGAATATATCTCAAAGATTTGTTCGGTATACTCTCAGATTCAGTAGAATATGCGCGTGCACACAAACCTAATCGAATGCAATTGCAGTCCATCAAGATGTGGACCCCCCCCCCACAAAAAATGTTCAGTTTATGCTTTGCTTTAATCGGTTATGCGTATTCAACGGCTTGTGTGAACCGAATTGAATGTCGATTCTCCTACATCCAAATCTATTGTATTCCAAAGATATGACTTTAAGAGACCAGAAGATGGGTTTCACAAACCGGAAATCATCAGGTTTCAGTCAGTTAAGAGACTGTGGATCAAGTAAGCGATACATTCACTGCCAGATAAGTCTATTATGCGATCTAGTTACGGACTGAAGATTCATTTTTCTACCGTTCACAACATCGGTCATAAACGCTCCATTTTCAAGTGCACATTACAACCGCTTCTTCACATTAAATCAAATGACTGCCGCCAATGATATCAGTTTGCTACAGAGGTAATCACCGTATTGAAAATAATCCTAATAATATTTTATTTAGCGATGAGGCTTTTCATACGTTTGGCATAATTAAAGACAACCGTCTAATTTGTTGTAGCGAAAACTCCATACAGTAATCAAAAATAAAAGGACACTTACTCAAAGTAAGGGAAAAAATGGCGTCATAGAGCTGACATGTAAATCCAAAATTTACATAATGAAAAGTTAACACGGTGGAGCATCAGTTTTCCAGATGTCCAACTAACTACAACGCTTAAATTTGCACTAAGTAATTAAAAAATAATAATAATACATTACTAGAAAAATTTAAAGATTATTCAAATAAATACTTGTTTCAAAAGAACTTTTTTATCGATCTTTATTCTACTGGATTTTTTAACTGATTTTTTTTTTAATTCATTTAGCAAAAACAATGTATATTTAGGCCTTTGTTAAACTAATTATACAAGAAAATTTCTACACACTGCATTTTTAGTACCACTTTACAGTTTTTTGTTACACCGTACATATATTCAAAATTTTATTTTAATATTACTGAAATTTTAGGCCTTAAAGCAATTTTAGGCCTCAGATTAATAGTAGAAGGAAGATTAAAGAAAAACAAACCGACATACTTGGCGTTTATAGACCTAGAAAAGGCATTCGATAACGTAGACTGGAATAAAATGTTCAGCATTTTAAAAAAATTAGGGTTCAAATACAGAGATAGAAGAACAATTGCTAACATGTACAGGAACCAAACAGCAACAGTAACAATTGAAGAACATAAGAAAGAAGCCGTAATAAGCAAGGGAGTCCGACAAGGGTTTTCCCTGTCTCCGTTACTTTTTAATCTTTACATGGAACTAGCAGTTAATGATGTTAAAGAACAATTTAGATTCGGAGTAACAGTACAAGGTGAAAAGATAAAGATGCTACGATATGCTGATGATATAGTAATTCTAGCCGAGAGTAAAAAGGATTTAGACGAAATAATGAACGGCATAGATGAAGTCCTACGCAAGAACTATCGCGTGAAAATAAACAAGAACAAAAGAAAAGTAATGAAATGAAGTAGAAATAACAAAGATGGACCGTTGAATGTGAAAATAGGAGGAGAAAGATTATGGAGGTAGAAGAATTTTGTTATTTGGGAAATAGAATTACTGAAGATGGACGAAGCAGGAGCGATATAAAATGCCGAATAGCACAAGCTAAACGAGCCTTCAGTAAGAAATATAATTTGTTTACATCAAAAATTAATTTAAATGTCAGGAAAAGATTTTTGAAAGTGTATGTTTGGAGTGTCGCTTTATATGGAAGTGAAACTTGGACGATCGGAGTATCTGAGAAGAAAAGGTTAGAAGCTTTTGAAATTTGGTGCTATAGGAGAATGTTAAAAATCAGACGGGTGGGTAAAGTGACAAATGAAGAGGTATTGCGGCAAATAGATGAAGAAAGAAGCATTTGGAAAAATATAGTTAAAAGAAGAGACAGACTTATAGTCTAGGCTTCCTAGTTTTTATAAATTACATTAGTTTAATTTTATTATACGTTACATATACACGATCGAAGAGCTTAGTTAAATACCACACAAAACGGCAGAGTATTTCTTCACTAAAAGAGGATGAATATAATCCGGGCCCGTGAAAGAATTATTAATTCGGCAAACGATCTCTTCAACACCGCTGTCAGTTAACATAACATTCACTACATACATAGGAGATGTATATGCACATATTTCAGTCAACATCACGTCCAGTAGGTTCGTTATATACTTTTCGTCATTAAACTGAACGATAAGAAAAGTACTTAAATAAGTACTTAAATTAGTTTTTGTCAAATTTAATTGTCAAAAAAAAATGCGAAAGAAAAAATTAAGGGGTAAAATAACAAAGGTTTAGTGAAAAAATAAAGGGCATAATAATATGGTTTTCGACTAAAATAAAGAACAAATAAGGGATTAAACACAGTAATTAAAAATCTCTATCTAATTGCTAAAAATGAAAAAAAAATCAAAGAATTAAGACAGAAATATGCCAGCAAATGAAGGATCTTGTTCTAATTTTTTTTTATACGAATTTAATATCTATGGAATTTACAAAAGCTATTACAGATATAAGTTTTATTTTCTTAATCTGTGCGTCGCAATAAAAATGAGCAACAAAGCAACGTCAACACGGTCCAATTTCAGTTAAAACTGACAGTGTAGTCAAAACAAAAATACAGACGCTATTATATGTAATGTTTTCAAGGTCAATAGCATATAAAAAAACTATATAACAAATTACTTGTACGTGACCACTGTTCATACTTATTTGATACTAGCAGAAGCGGCAATGCTTTTATATATATATATATATATATATATATAGAGAGAGAGAGAGAGAGAGATATTGATAGAGAGAGAGTTTAAATGAACGCAATTGAAAATTTGATAAAACAAATTAAAAACTGAACTTCACAAATTTTACCTTTCACTTATTCTCTTTTCCCTTTCCAACTTTTTCCTTTCACCGTTTTCCCTCACCCCTCTCCCAGTTTTCTTGTATAACGTTAAGTCAATGCCCCTCCCATTATTTGATGTCATACCTTATCGGACCTTCCTCTTCCTGTTTATTTGTTATTATTCACAGCATTTATCTTTTAATTTTATTATAATATAAAAATATATACCGTATTTATTCGAGTACCCCTCGCCACATAATAAGCCCCGCGCCACGATTTTCTGGACCGAAAATCTAAAAAAAAAATCGAGTACATACCGGTATTTTAAAGTGCAATAGATATGATTAAAAAAATACGAAAATATTCAGAAAGTAAAGCGTTTAATTCGTTCATTTAAATTACAATATTAATATTACATTCATAATTAATTACCGTAAGTACTAGTTTAGCTCAGAATCAGTAGGCCAGTAAAACGAAAAGAAAGTACCACGATGAAAAAGATAATTCAATTCGCTTTTTAATATGGGGTTTTATTTTTAATTAATCACCGTCACTGTCAATGGTTGTAGAAGAGTTACCGGTAGTCTCGACGCCGCTCTGCCAAAGGTAAATCGTCTTTACTACCATCAAGTTCATTACATTCCGCATTTTTTACTAATTCCGTGGAAATACGTTATCCAAACACAAATCCGGTTAAAATCTGGGCTTTTGATTCCTTCTGTAGGCGTAAGAAAGAAATTTTCTTACGCTAAATCTTTTCTAAGATTTATCATGTATTTGTGAAAACGTAATATTTGTTGTTCATAAGCGTCTGGAAATCGTTGAGAAACGGTCGTCTTTCGTCTTATTGACATATCATTTCTTGAAAAAAAAAAACGTGTTATCCATCCACGGCTCGCTTTAAAATCAACTTTATTCAACGATTTAGCGATTTCACGAGCATACGATCGACAAAATTCTGTCGTGACAGCATAACCGCATTTCCTTTTTTCCATAAAGCCCTACAATTTTTTTCTACGTCTGTGTATTTTGGTTTTAAACCACGAAAAGCCCTTTTATTACCGGCGCCTTTCACCAGAAGTCGTTTCTTCGTACGCAAGTCTCGAATGCAGTTTTCATCTACGTCAAATTTTCTTCCTACCGCCCGATTTCCAATTTTTTCAGCCTCTTCTATAACGCGCAGTTTTTCATTTACCGTAAAAGATGGTAGACGCTGTCCTTTTGTACTCATTTAAATGCCGTAATTAAAATAAATCACCGTATTAAACTTACAACATAAACTAAACAGATAAAACGCACATAACCACATATACAAACAGTACAACGACTATGGCGAATAGACAAGACGACGATGGGTAACCGATACTGTAACTGTAGCGTCATTAGAACCGGATGCAGCCTATACAGAATGAATTGGTTTTATAAAAATACCGTAACTTCGTTCCTATCGATAATATGAACAGGATGTTAATAATTAAAATTATAATTAAATCCCCGCACCCTTATTTTTTCTCTCAGATTCCAAGAAAAAAAGTGCGGGGGGGTACTCGAATAGGTATATATACTTACTAAAGAATTGTTTAAATGGACAAATTTCTTACTCGATAAAATTTAATTTACTCCATTTACAGGTTTATTTATCGTTTGTTCTTTTAATTTCATTTCTTTTATTTCTATTTTTATTTGTTTTTCTGATCATTTCTTTTTGATACCCGTTATTTTTCTGCTATATGAAAAAATATTGTTTAACTCTTTTTGACGTGAAACGTCTTTAAAATCACACCGAAACATACGGGTACCAGAACAGAAATTTGTAGCGTAACGAAAAGGACTATATCGTCCTGCCTTAATAACTCCCTAACTATTAGTCTCAAGCGGTGTCATTTTATAACTTACACGGTCAGCTCGCCGATACAGCTTTGAGTTTGTATCACTGGCTAGCGGATTGGCGGGGAGCGGGCACAGCGCAGATCCGGTAAAACCGGCGCTTTTGCTCATTTTCATTCAGTGTAGGTCACGACTTAGACGTAATCGCGAGGTGTTTCGTGTATTTGCGTTTACAATCGGTGGAGATACATCGATTTAAGTAATAATAAGTGTATTTTAAACAATATTTACGCGTAAAAAAATTAATTAAACTCTAACAAAGTATGAAGATTCTATGTCAGCCTCAGCCCGCGCAAAACTCAGCCGGAAATATAAATTACGCATATCGTTGGAAAAGGGGAGGTTATGAGCCACGTACAGGTACCCAGATGTCCGATCCCGAGCGAGCGAGACTGTTTCGGAAGCGTCGCAAAACTGCACGGCGCGGTCGGCGAATTACGCCGACGGCGCGAGAACCTGTACCATCGCTTATTATGCCTTATGTCTCTTATTTCTCATATCACAGACCGATGTTGAACAAAATTGACGTCGAATATTAGTCGAAATAAATATCGTGTACCATTTATTGTCTGTTTTACGTTAAAATTAAATTTAGTACGCGATCAACGTTTTGTTTTTATTTCGATCCGATACACTAAAAGTTACTTGCCGATGAACAGACCGACCAATTTATCTGTAAAGTCGGCCAAATGAAGGAACTAAAATTCTCCTTCGGAGACTTTCAGTTTTGTTAAAAAAAATATGACTGCGGCTCTCCCATTTAACTCTAGCTCGAAGGAATTTCATTCAAGGTCTATAACGTTTCACGTTAACGTTATAGACGGCTGTGCGTCCCGATACAGTCTCACACGACTTTTTATATGCCGATTTCTTTAACGGTAATTTACGTAGTCCATCTATCGTGAATCTAAAAGCCGCTAATTTATTCTCCATCGGGCGATTCGAATCGTAAGCTACGATGTTATCTGTATAAGTTTCGTTTCTATAAATTTCAAATTCTAGATTATTAATATTTGTTTTATATTTTTAGATCTTATATCGTATTATACTAGTTATAAAAACGGCTATAAATACAAATAATATACTGAAAAAGATTTTTAATAGTAACACGGAAGAAAAAGATATATATATAACAGTAATGGTATATACATAATAAAATGCAAATGCGATGCGACATATACTGGACAAACAGGAAAAAGATTGAAATTAAGATATGACGAACACGTGAGATATTTTAAAAATCAAAAAACGATTCTAATTATACAACGCGTTTAGTAGAAAAAGGACATAGAAGAATCGAAAAAACTAATTCTCAAAAGCGTTAAACCAAGAACATCGATCGTTTAAGAGAATTTAGAAATCTTTAAATTAAAAGTAACAACTAAACGAAAAGACGGATGTCCTTTTTAACAACCTTAATTTATTGAAAAGAGGAAATATATAAATATAATTAAAACCGTTAATAACAAATAAACAAGAAGAAGGCCAGATGACGTCAAATAAAGGGAGGGACGTTGACTATACGCTATATAACGATTAACAGAATTTTAAAACTATTAGTGCAGTAAGTTTTGATAATGAAGTTATTCCAAAACGCGTCGACATATATTAAAGAAAGGTAAACGGTACTCAAAATACTAATATAGTGATCTTAGCGGAAAATATAGCGCTAACTTTTATCTTAATAACAACAATAAAATAATTAATTAATAAAAATGCATAATTATTATTACACTCGTGACAAGCACTAATAAAAAAAATTTAGGTTTAAAAAATGCGAATTAACCGCTAAACCCGCCCGGTGGGCTGAGCAAACGTAGATTATGTTTGGCTTAAATTTAATACTTCCTTGTACGAAGTAAAGTAAGTATGGCGAAAAATGTCGGTTTTCAGATATCAACGGAAATATCCATTTTTATCATCCTTGAATCTATTTTGACTAGTTTCGGCGTGACGTCTGTACGTACGTATAACTCAAAACCGATTAACCGTAAGATATTGAAATTTTGGATTTAGGACTGTTGTAGCATCTAGTTGTGCACTTCCCCTTTTGATTTCAATCGACTGGACCAAAAGCGTCCACAAAAACCAAAATCAAAGAATTTGGATTTGGACCACAGTAATAAGTCCTCATTAAGAGATTTCAACGTTATATTATAAGCGGTACTTATTTTTATCGGTTCCGGAATTAGAGCCGAATAAAATTTTAATTAATGAAACATTTGGATCTTACAAAGGGAAGGCGCATCGGTTCGAATCCAGCTTCATCTCCTTTTTAACTTTTTTTTTTTTTTATTTAAATATATTAATTTATTAATAATTATTAATCTGATTGTAAAAACTTATTACAATAAATAATAACAATAAAAAAAATATGGGAAAAAATCAGAAGTTATTTGGGAAATAAAATTTTACGTATTAATTTAAAAATGTGTATAAGTAATTTAATAGGCGTACAAGAAAGACATGTGTTCACATCAGATTTTTTATAAGGGTTTCTCGTAATCTATTTATTTACCTACAGATTTTTTTTTTTTTAATTTTTAGTATCGTTTTGATCCCACCGGAGCTTATCTGTTTTTGTTGACGTATACCGGCTTAGGTCGGAATAAATAAATATTTTCGATTTTTCAACGATATATTGGTACGTGTTGACATTTCCCGGAGAACGTCCACAATTTGCCAGATATCGGTCTTTCACGGTGACGCATACGTTATATTTGACATAACCCCAAAAATAACCTAAAGGAGACAGATCTGTAGACCTGGTCCAAATTTTAACTGAAGACTTTAGGAATGAAGATATTTAACAAAATTTTTAATTATATATAGCTCTCCACTTGTTTATATCTCCTAGTATCCCTCGATTTAAAACATGAACCGTTTTTATACTTAATTATCATCCTTTTTCTTTTTTCTGGTTAGCCTCCGGTAACTACCGTTTAGATAATTCTTCAGAGGATGAATGAGGATGATATGAATGAGTGTAAAGGAAGTGTAGTCCTTCCTTGTACATTCTCAGTTCGACCGTTCCTGAGATGTGCGGTTAATTGAAACCCAACCACCAAAGAACACCGGTATCCACGATCTAGTATTCAAATCCGTGTAAAAATAACTGGATTTACTAGGATTTGATCGCTGTAACTCTCGACTTCCAAATCAGCTGATTTGCGAAGACGCTTTAACCACTAGACCGATCCGGTGGGTTTAATTATCATCCTAAATAACGATACTATTTTTACACCTAACAATATAACTACACGGACATGTAAAAATTAAACTAGGAAATGCGTAATAATGTACCTACATTTTGAAGTAAATTATTAAGTTTCAAACTAATCTGCAAAGATATAACATTGCTATTGTAATTATGTAATGTTAATGGCGTAAAATAATTAAATATAAAATGAGATCTATTAATTTTCATTACGCGTTTTCATTTGACGATGAAAAAATATAATTGACAACATTTTGTCGTCGATGTCTATCTTTTTACTAGTTGGAGGGTTTTAAATAACATGTAAATCAATACCGGATAAAAAAAGACAAATAAAAATGATTTGTTATTAAAATTTTAACCTTTTCAGATCAGGAAGCCAGTAAAGTGGCTCTGTGCGGTGACAGTTTTAAAACGCTGTTACAAAATCATTTTATATGGGATCTAAGTCGGTTATATTTTTTTATATACACAAAGAAATCAGTTTTATTATACAATTTGAACTATAGTTATACGAATTAAAATGTTTTATTTGGACAAGAAAGAATATGACCATTTTTTTCTCAGAAATGTGCTTGTGTGTGTGTGTGTGACTGGTGTATTATAATTGCTATGAGGGTTACGGATTTATTTATTATTTACAAAACTAGCTTATTATATTAGCAACAAAACGATGTATTGAAACACATAATAAGTTATGTTATACGGCACACACAAAAAAAAAAGGAATTTGTGGTCATAAATGTGTCACTTTTATTTGAGGCCTAATAAATCTTTTCAGACAAAAGATATCGGCATCAATGAAACACATACCGATTCGTAATGAATAACAGTATACAGTAAAAATAGTTTTTTGTCAATCCGAATAGCCTTTTAAGTGGAGGGGATTTTTATAAAACGTAGTTTTTACTGAATCTCTTTCTTTATACTAACATATGTACTTTATTGTGTGAGTGAGTACGAGTGAACTGCAGTAAGTAACTTACTATCGCAAACCGGCGTTCCGTTGGTAATATATTATTTCATTATTTTTTCAAAATTACATCGGTTTTTTTTTTATTCAGTGCGATTTTTTTCACATATAGGGCGTTTTTTTTAAATTTGTGATTTTTTTTTATTTGCCGTAATTTTTATTTTATCGAGACAATGAATGACGAACAGATTAGGTTTGCTCTTGACGAAGAACTTTCAGATTATGACGAAAATGACAGTGACGACCTTGAGGGCTTGGACGACATCAAAAATACTGAAATTAGGAGTAACGATTTTTCGGAACCGCATCTCCTGAATTTTAGTAGCGACGATGATGATCCAGGTCATTCGATTAGTGATACTGACACGGAACAGAAAATAAATGTAGCCGGTTCATTTCTACATCCACATGCTGAAGGAAACGGTAATATATTTCATGAAATCCATTATCGTTCTCCAGTGCAGTTGGATGTTGAAATGCAACCAGCTGTTGAATTTCCTCTCCAAGATGAGGAACTTGACACGGCGGAGTTACAAGAAAATCCAACTGACCGGGCCCAAAATGACGAAATAGTTACAGATGACGAAGGTTACGAGTTGGAAGGTCGTCTGCCGGTTCTTGGAAATCCCTGGTTAGTTTGTACTGATAGGTGTAAATATGACACACTAAACAGTTTGCCTTTTATGGGTCCGGAACCAGGTGCATTTGTAAAGAATCCCGACCTTTTGGCTAAATCCGCTCCTCATAAGAGAGGTCGGCCTAAGAAGCGTCGTAGGAATTTACACAATGTGCCTGAATATATTCCTGATCCCCGTATTCATGGGCAGACGCCGTTTGCCGTATCTATGTTGTTTTTTGGGGCTATCCTTGAAAAAGTAACATCACAAACTAATTTGTATTTTCAAAGCCGTAGACCTGATAGGCCATTACCTAAGGACAGAATTCAAGGTGACGTTAGTCTTGCCCAGATGAAACGTTTCTTTGCAATCATCCTGGAAATGGGTCATACTGTAAGACACACTTTACAAGAATACTGGTCAACTGACGAGGTTTCCCATTTCGCTTGGTTTGGGAATACATTACCGAGAACTGTCTTTCTTCATATTTTGAAGTATTTACACTTCACTAACCAGGATCCACCAATAGAATCAGAAATGCAAACTGGTAACTATGACCGTCTCTGGAGAGTACGCGAAATATTTTAAATTGCTCGTCAGAAATCTCGTGAACTCTGTAATCCACGACAACAAATTGTAGTTGATGAGGTTTTATGCGCCTACAAGGGTAGAGTCTTGTTTCGGCAGTATATACCTAGTAAACGAAAGCGCTTTGGGATAAAGGTTTACAGACTTTTCGATAATTCTGGGTACACATTGGATATGAATGTATATCTCGGGAGACAACGAGAGGAACAAAATGTAAACGAAAAAATTACTGAACGTAGTTATCAATCTAATTGCAGGTTATGAAAATTGTGGATATCATTTGTATATGGAAAATTTTTTTTCATCCCTGCAATTATATCGACGACTGAAAGATGTGGGAATTCTAGCTTGTGGAACAGCTCGATCCAATCGTGCTGGAATGCCAGCTGAATTCACACGAAACAGACGTAAACAATTAGGTTTGACCAGACACCGGTTAGCCTGTCGTACGACACTGGATGGAATATCTTGTATTCTATTCAATGACAAGCGAATGGTAACACTTCTGTCTTCTATTCATGGGCCTGCTGAAGAGGGTAAATACAGTGTAACAATTCACGGTACAGAAAATGTCGTGAGACCTGTAATGATTGTAGATTACAATAATTATATGGGGGCTGTTGATCAATCTTATCTTCTGTCTTCAAGCTATTACTTACATAGGCGCATGACAAAATGGACGAAAAAACTTTTTTTCCACATTTTTGATATGCTCTTTTTCCACATTTTTGATATGCTCCTTGTCAATGCTTATACGGCTTACAATAAATAATAAATAATACGGCAATAAGATGGAGAAGAACCAATCCTTCTGATGGTTTCGAAATGAGGTTTTGAAAGGGCTTGTTTCATCATCTCCTACGAGGTATTCTGCACGAGGATCTTATGTAAGAAATCGTGAATTTTTACGTCTTGAAAGTTGTGAAGCAAGACATTTTCCTAAACGTGAGGGAACAAACAGTTTTAGACAATGCGTTGTGTGCTCGGCAAACGGCATTCGCGTAAGATCAGTCTGGAGGTGTGTGGCTTGTGAGGTACCACTCTGTATAGATGGATGCTTTCTCGTGTATCACACACGCCAAAATATCACCAACTAGGGGTAAGAGCTTTTTATTTATAAATTTATTACTTCATTTTATTTGTTTAGGTTATTTATTATTTTTCATCTATTTCATTCTTTTGTTTTTTTGGGGAATCTTCCATATTGCGATTTATATGTTGGTGTAAAAACTAGTGCGCGCTCGTAATTTCTTATTTTATATATTATATATATATAATATATATTACGATTTTATATACATAGTAACATAAAAAATAACTGTTGTTTGTACCGAATAGCTTGTAATTACTGGGGTAATTATTATGCGTTTCATGAACTCTATTGCCCCCCCCCCCCCCGTGGCGTGTAACAGCAATACTCTGTTGTAAAAAAAGTTTTTTTACGTAATAAATGCTCTAAGGAAGTCTTATAATTTTTAAAATAAATTTTACATTATATGTAACGCTAAGAAAAAATAAATAACTATAAAAATTTCTCGAAACTGATATGCTAATTAATCTGTAATTTATGACACGGGTTTTTCATCATATTTTGCCAAACTTTCAACCGATTTGCTTGAAAGTATTTTTTTTTTAATCAGCAAACTATGTTTCATAAACACAAATAAAAAAAAAAAAAAATTCGCTAATAAAAAACGCGGTAGAAATGCGCAAAAAAAATTCTGCAATTAAATTATTGTAATTTTTGTACGGTTTCAATTTTTTTGTTGTTACAGGCATAAAAAATATCCAATCGTAAGGTTTTTTTTTTGTCAGAATCTGTTAAATCTCGTTAATATACTGTAATTTTTTGAAAATTTTTTCACAAGAGGGTAGCATAAGACTATGAAGAGAGGCAATCAGATACCAACTATTTTTGCGGAGCGCTAAGAAGCGCGGAGCATTGTGATGGGAAAAGGTTAAACAATTTTTTTTTCAATAGACTTTTCTGTTCCACACCTATGTTAAAATTGTACAATTTGAACATTCCTCAAATATCACATTTTAATAGGTTAATATTAAACCGGTGGGTAATATTTAGGAAAAAGGGTAAGTTACGTCAGACTTCAAAAAGAGTGTTGTAGTCACGATACCAAAGAAAGGAGGAGCAGATAAATGTGAAGAACACAGAACAATTAGCTTAACTAGCCGCGCATCAAAAATCTTAACTAGAATTCTGTACAGAAGAATTCAGAAGAGAATGGAAGAAGTGTTAGGAGAAGATCAATTTGGTTTCAGAAAAAGTATAGGGACAAGGGAAGCGATTTTAGGCCTCAGATTAATAGTAGAAGGAAGATTAAAGAAAAACAAACCGACATACTTGGAAAATATAGTTAAAAGAAGAGATAGACTTATAGGCCACATTAAGGCTTGCTGGAATAGTCGTTTTAAAATTGGAGGGAAAGGTAGATGGGAAAAATTGTGCAGGCAGGCGACGTTTGGAATATGTAAAAGAAATTGAAACGACTGGCAATAAATAGAGAATCTTGGAGAGCTGCATCGAACCAGTCAAATGACTAAAGACAAAAAAAAAGATATTAAAAGTAAAAATATAAAATATAAAATAATAAATAAATAAATAATAAATAAAGTATAAAATATAAAATATTAAAAGTAAAATCGGTTTCATATATTAAATTGAGGGATATTAGAGGGAATACAGAAGTGCGGATCTATATAACATTTAAATTATACCACTCCTCCGGTCACATGTCGGAATAATAGTGCGTCTCAGCCATTTATTCGGAGGTCCCGGGTTTGAATCCCGGCCAGATAGTCTACAAAATTTCCGTTTTATATTCCCACGCAGAAGTTTCTATCTTATATGGTGAATTAATCATAAAAAATCTGATGCGGACACTACCTGACTTCCTTGTTCGCCTATTAAATTACATATACACAGTTTTTTAAATGAAAAGTACGTAAAATTTTATTTCATTAATAACTTTTGAAAGGTTTTCATTTTTTAAAAATTTTATTGTTATTACTGAATTATTATTTATCGTAATTTTTTTTTACAATCAGATGTTAATAATTATTAACAAATCAATTTAAAAAAAATGATAAAAAAAAGGAGACGAAGTCGGATTCGTACCGAATTTAATTATTTCATTAATTAAAATTTAATTTTTCTATAACTCTGGAACCGATGAAAATAAGTACCACTTATCATATATCATTGAAAAGCTATCGATGAGGACTTTTTACTGCAGTTAAGAAAAAGTCCAAAATCCAAATTTTATTGATCTTGCGTTTTTTTGAACGCTTTTGGTCCAGTCGATTGCAATCAAAAGAGGAGGTAGACAACTAGAAGTTACAATAGTCCTAAATCCAAAACTTCAACATCCTACAGCTAATCGTTTTTGAGTTATTCGAGATACATACGTACGTACAGACGTCACGCCGAAACTAGTCAAAATGAATAGTTCCGTTGAAATATGAAAACCGAAATTTGTTCTGATCGTTATACTTCCTTTACTTCGTACAAGAAGTAAAAATTAGAAGGACACCTATGTGTCACGATAAAAAATGATTCTGATCAAACTACTTTAATTTTGCAACCGACAGGTCTAAAAAGGCAAATAAATAAAAAATTAAAGCTTGAATAATCTTCTTGACCGTATACTTCAGATTTAAACAAATAATCAAATTAAAAAAAAGATCGGCGAGAAAAAACATTTAAAAAAATTTAAAAGTATTTCTCCGTGTTTGATCGAGCCCATAGGGGAAATAAAGTTTATCAGCGACTGCAATAACCCACCGGGTTGGTCTAGCGGTGAACGCGTCTTCCCAAATCAGCTGATTTGGAAATCGAGAGTTCTAGCGTTCAAATCCTACTAAAGTAAGTTATTTTTACACGGATTTGGATACCGGATCGTAGATACCGGTGTTCTTTGGTGGTCGGGTTTCAATTAACACATCTCAGGAACGGTCGAACTGAGACTGTAAAAGATGATTACATACACTTCATGTACACACTCATACATATCATCCTCATTCATCCTCTGAAGTATTATCTGAAAAGTAGTTACCGGAGGCTAAACAGGAAAAAGAAAGAAGTGAACTGCAATAAAATAGTTTAAATCTTAAAATTTTACATTTAATTTCTTTTTTCCGATTTTGCTAAACGGAAATGTTCCATTTTAAAGGTAAAAGGCTACTTTTGTTTTTAACGCTGCATATCTCCCTATCTAAGCAACGTAGCGATAAAATAAATAAAAAAAAGGGTTTTCATATAGATGATTTAGCTTTAATGATAAATTGTGAAGTCTTTAATGTAGCGTCACAGTTTTTGGCTTTCCTTCATTTTGTGCCGAGGCATTTAAATCTATTGAAAGACTGTGACCGGACCGAGTATCACCCGCTCTCAGCTTAACCTAAGATACGCCATGTTTAAAAATAATAATTGCAATTGCCGTTTAGAAAAAAAGCATCTTAAAAACAGTAATTGTAATTATTGTTTTTAACAGATGGTAAATTTAAAAATTTTAGGAGGCTCTCTAGTAACACGGGAGCGGCCAGCAAAGCGGTTCCTGACCGTCTTGTTATATTTTTTTATGTGCGATAACACTTGCATCATAATTTTTCATCCTAGTAATATATTTATATAGCTTCGTTTCCTTCCCGTAAAGATTTTATTACAATCTATTTTTTTTTATTTTAATGGATTTATTTTTAATAATTATTTTTTTTTATACCGGATAAGAAAAATTGTTTTAGCATGTTAAAATATATGAAAACCTAACCGCGATTCGAACTTAGAATCTTCTAGATTAAAAGTAGTGTTTGTACTCTACAAACAAAAGTAAATTTTTTAATATTTAAAAAAATGATTAAGCATTCCATTCTCTTCTGGACATTTTTTATTCAATTTTTCCAGTTAAATATCAAAGGAACAATCAAATATCTCCATTTAAATTACAAAGTTTTCAATATAGATTTTATTTTATCCTCAGAAAAAAAAATCAGGCTGAAATAATTCATAAATTATTACTCGAAAACGCAGCACTTCAAGATTCATATTTATGTATTTTTTTTTTTTATTTTAAATTTTAGAACACATTCCGTTTTTTTTTTTTTTTTTTTTTTTGTAAAACTCTTTGTATATAACAAATAACCAAATTTATTCGGCAGAAATCATCATAATTAAAAAAAAAAATTAAATGTAAACTACTGGAGAGTAATAAAATGTAAAAACATATGATAGTTTTTAATGTAGATTATTAATAAAGTAGATAACCAGAAAATAACGTAAATAATATTGTCAATCGTTTTTATAGATTTATTAAAAATAAATTTTAATGTAGCCCTGTGATCAGCTTTGAACAAAGTGTATTATTAAGAATGGAGAAGAATTTACAGGATATGTTGTTCTACACGCGTTAATAAAGAAAAAAATTCATATCTCGTACAAATACTTCTTTTTGCAATTATAGTTTCCGAAATCTTATCCGCCTCAAAATTCATACTATTTTCGAAATTAACTAAATCAAATCGTAGTTTTATTTAGTTTTGATCTGAAAAAGAATCGATGTGTACACGACATGACTTCCTTGTACGCCAATTAAATCTATATATATAAAAATGAATGTTTGTCTGTCTGTATGTCTCTTATGCCTTCCTATCCCGTTCATCCGATAGCGATGAAACTTGGAGAAAGGTTGGACGCACGCTCGCTAAGGTTTCTGAATTTGTTTGGACCCCCTAGGTGGTGCTGGTATCGAGATATTTTGAAAAATTGTATTTACGGTCCGATTTGCCTCGTATTCAGAATACGTGTTACTTGCACGGAAAGAATTATCTCTGCAAAAAATGGAACCGTTAGCTGGCGCTGGGGTTGAGATATTAGAAAAATTATATTTACGGACCGATTTGGTTCGTATTCAGAATATGAATATTAGTTACGTGAAAAGAAATATTTTTGTAAAAATTATACCCGCTAGCTGGGGCCGGTGTCGAGATATTTACGAAACAAACAAAGAAATATACAAATAGACTTTTTTATTCTATATATATATATATATATATATATAAATATACATAATATAAAAGACAGTTCGTATGTGTGTCCGCTAAAGACCAAAAAACTAAATGACCGATTTACGCGCGGACAAAAGGGAAAAAGGGGAAAGAGAAAAGGGGAAAACAGGAAAGGGAAAAAAGGAAACTGGGAGAGGGGAAGGGTGAAAGGGAGAAGTTGGAAAGGGAAAAGGGGAAGGAGAATAAGTGAAAGGTAAAATTTGTCAAGTTTAGTTTTTTAATTTTTTTATCTATTTACAATTGTGTTCATTTAAACTCTCTCTCTCTCACTCTCTCTCTCTCTCTCTCTCTCTCTATATATATATATATATATATATACTCAAATCTAACATAGCGAAGCTTTTCCGGGTCTGCTAGTATATAAATAAAATTTAATATCATTTAGCAAAAATGAATGCAGACGTTCTAAAATTATATTAAGTTTTCAAAAAAAAAATTCTACTACTTCTATTGAATTTTATATTAATTTAAATAATTTTTCTAAAGAACAAACTAAATACATAAATTTATATTTTTATTGCATACAAACTATAAATATATCGATATAATTTTTCTCGTAAATTAAATAAATCATAATTACCCTTTTAAAATCTAAATGCTTTTCGATTTGCAGTTTCCAACTTTTACTTTATAACCACCTACGGCGATATTATAAAATTAATATTTACAGAGGTCGAGAAAAGTTTTAAATAAATCGGTAATAAAAATTTAAATATTTATATTTCTCTAAAGTAAACCGTTTTAAACGGTTCATACAAAATAGAAAACAATCATTTTACCAGTTCATGGACATTTACTTTGTAAATCGCTGAATATTTTCAAATAAATTTACTTTTGTTAGTTATTTTAATTAAAGGATCCTTTATACTAGTATTATTGGAATAAAATTTTATTCAAACAAAATAAAATGAAGTATTTATTTTTTTACATTACATTTTATACATTTTTTTATATTACAGCGTAGACAACAGATGCGTAGCTTATTAGTCCGTACACGGGTCACCGCTCGATACAGTCCATCATTCATTTATCCGTCTGGTTACAGGAGCGTTTCATTAAAGCCCTGTAAGTAAGTCTATTAGTTATTATTACCAGAATTGTAGGTAGTACTGGTAGACAGAAAGTTCTGGGTTCGAATTCCGGTCAGAATTGGCTTTTATATACGCTTTATTAAAATTGAAAATTTCTTTTTTTTAGCACAAGCGGCAGTGTAATTATAAAAAGAGTTTTAGACTATACATATCTTACAGTTTTATGGTTGTTCATAAATTCTTTTATGGATATACAACTCTTGTACGAAGAAATACAAAAAAAAATTCAAAAAAAACCTTTTTTCAGGGTTACTAACGAAACAAAATTACAAAAAAAAAAGAATTAAATATTTTAGAAAAATAAACGAACTATCAATAAAACAATCAATTAGTCATTTTTAAAGTTAATTAAAATTTAAATTTATTTGAAATATTTTATTTAACAATACTGATTCCAACGATAAGGTTTTGCATTTGATTAGCGGCAAATATTTATTGCTGTTAAATAACATTTTCCTTCGTTTAATGCCTAATTAAAATCTGCCACATTTTGAAATATTTTGTTTTAAATAAACTTCAGAATTCTTACATTTATATTTATAGTTTCTGTGAAGTTACACAAAATTCTGTACGGTTTTATTTAAACCTGTAACGTGTTTATTAGCCATTTAACAAAGTTATTTTTCACAAAATATAATATATGTTTTTTCGACCACAAATTTTGTAGTTTACCTCATTTTTATCGAAAATTACTAAAAATAGAGTTCTGGGAATTATTTTTAAAAACTTTTTCAGGTCAAATTTAATATAAAACCGCAAAATTTAGCCCTTAATTTAAGCCTCTGGAATTAGAGTCTGGCATAATTTTACCGAAGAGGAAGCGATGAGGACGAAAACATTCGCCAGCCGACACTCGCTAACGAAGAGTATCCAAACCTATGTTTATAAGAACTTTTTCTTTATTTTCCCCAATAACCCTTAAAAAAAAAGCAAAAGAAAAAACCGAAATTTCTGTAGATTTTATCTAATTATCCCGTGTGTAAGCTGCGAGTCCCAAAATAGATAACGATATAGCAGTCCAAGTAATCCCAAATATTTAAAAGCTTATCTCCTTCAACAATACAAACGGCATTTCTGACATGCAGTTTTAAGTCATCTACACTCACTGGAAGAGGAAAATTTTCAGTCGTTTTAAAACCCCATAAAAAACAATCCCAAGGCATTATGCGTGGACTTATCAGATCAACGCCACGTTTTCGTCAGTCGCTCGACCAAACCCATCTCTTAGAACATATTTCAATATAATTTCTAACCTGTTTGTCCCGGTGAAGCGGATCTCCTCCATCTTGTACAAGAATTAAGTTCTCAATGTCGTCATCAAGTTGAAGCGTTAGCCATTCACTTATCATGTCGAGATAAATTCCTTCAGTTATTGTGTGTTTCTGGGAAAATGACGATTTGCATATTCATTTTCGCAGGAAACATTTTCACGTTATGCGAATCGCTTATATAACGCTTATATAAGCAGTTATTTCATATTTTAAATCTTAGATTGATGTAAACATCTCTTTTACTTTACCTTTTCATTGGTCATTGCTCTGTAACCCATAAAATGAATGATAATTTAAATTTTAATAAATTATTTAGCATAGTAGTATATAAATGATAGCAAATCATTTACTATCATTCAAATCAAATAAATTTTATTACTAGATCAGGATTACACTTGTTTAGATCCATTCCTAACCTTAACGGTCTGTATAATTAATTGTTGAACTTATAATAAATTGTTAATTTCCAAAGAATGTTTTTTCTGTATTGTTATCTAAAATATGCAGACCTACATTGATACTTGTCACACATTCATAAATATTTGTTAATCAAAACTTGTGCTTTATATAACTTTTAAAGCAGATGAAAAATTTCTTTAATGTTTCTCATAATCAATTGAAAATTATGTGAATTGAAATAAAATGGTAAATTCAATAAAAACCTTACATTGTAAATATATAAGGACTCAAAAATAATATTTCATCATAAAAAGGTATTTGTAAATTTGGTTCTCAATAGCAAAATCTAATTTTTATTTATTCTTAATGAATATAAGACATTTAAAATTTCCATAATAATTTATCTCTTAATATTTTTAGATATCTTCTCTATAAATAATTTTTTCTACCTTGAACAAAATGTTTAAATTCTAAACTATTCTCTACTTAAACTTTGTTTGAATCGTGTTTTTTAATTCTGAAGTAGATGTAGGAATATATGGAATATTTGACGGGAATAAATTTGAAGAAAACTTGTTTGCAAATAATATCTGAGGACCTTGTATCAGGTCCATTCTCAATAAACTTTATTTCATTTTGATGTGGGGTCACGCAAGAAAGCCTGTCTCAGTAAGTTACTATTAGTTTGTTTTAAGTCGCTGTACTTATAACATTTCCTCCTGTCTTTTTACAATGTCTGAAATGACAATTACAAAGGCATAGATTACTACTGTAGAAAGAAGAGTTAATTAAAAATATAGTAGGGGGTATACCAAAATGAAACGACTAGCACTAGATAGGGAATCTTGGAGAGCTGCATCAAACCAGTCAAATGACTGAAGACAAAAAAAAAGTGGCATTGATCCTATATTTAAGCTAGTTTATTAGTATTTCTAATACTAATTTACTAGCTTATAAGAAAAAAAACTTAAGAAAAAAAAGCAGATAAGAAAAAAACTTTGATAAAATAGCTGAAAAAATGTTAAATTTTACAGTATCAACCTTCACTTATTCCACAATTAAATTAAAGTTAATGAAAGTACCTCTTGTATACAAATTGTTTTGGATAATAATAAAGATAAATTTAAATATGAATTGTTGCAAACCCAATTCCAATGATTAATATATCTGAAACTCCAATATCATTTCTCTGGTATTAATTATGAATTTAAGTATTGAATTGTAGAACCTTCAATAACCGTGTTTGAGGAGCAAAATATGTTTGAATAACTAACCGCTTCGGTGTAATATCTCAGTTAGGTGTAATTAACCTACATATTAACTTTTCCGGTTCATATTTTGTTGTCAATAAAAGACATTGTCCAGTTGATGATAAGTTATTTTAATGTTAACATTTAAATAATTTTACATTATTGATAAAAAAGATACATGTTAATGTGTGTGTATGTTGTCAGTAAGAGCTCTAAATTTAGGCTGAACAGTACCTTAATAAAAATGAATTACTAATATTATCAGTTGATATGATAGGCTAGCTGAATATTTACTTTTATAAAAGAGTAAGAAGAATGAAACAGTTTATTTATTTATAGATTTATAAGAAATATTAAGTAAATGTCAGCTGTTGATTTGAAATTTGTAACAATTTCATACTTTATCAAGTAGAAGAAATAACTAATAAAGAAGAATTGATACTTGAGTCTGAACACCTATAAACTATAGCAACTAGGATTTCTTTAAATGTTTGGTTAATGGTGCAAGAGAAGATGTCTAATAATCCTAATAACAAACAGTAATAGATTAGGAAAAATGTACCACAGCCTCTCTAACTTTGAAGTATTGTGTCGGGTTACATGAGAGCATTAAAATAATTATTTTTAACACATAAAACAAACTTTGCTTAACCAGTTCGTTTAGACTGTTCAATAATTTTATTTCCTCGATTATTTTATTGGTCGATTAACGTAAAACTTATAACCAGGATAACGAAAAATTTATAAGTCATTTCATTTCTGTTGGTTTATTTTTGGGGTATTATTTTGCCGGTATTAGAATTAGAAAACAATGTTAGAAATGTTTGGCTATACGAATTAGTTAATTTATTTTGTAAAAATAAGAGTGCAAATTGTATTATAAAATTTATTACGTGATAAGTATGGGTACAATAGGTAAACTATAGTTACAAAAATAATGATACTTATTTTATGCTATATTAAAATAATATAAAATTACTTACCGCAGTCAATGAACTGTGTAATCAACCCGTGATGGCCGCTGGATTCCATACTGCACATATGTAATATCTTTGTCGCTCCCCACCACTGCAATTTCCGTCGCTCAACAACTAATTTCTCAACTGCCACAGCTAAATAATTATGAAAGTACCCACACCATCTAAAATGTCCTACACTGTAGTTTCATTTCTCATAATAACGATCGACCGACCGACACAGACAGTTTAATATTAAACTTTGTTATTGAAAGTAAACACATTCACATAAGAAATTTTACTATGTTGCATTCTTTTTTCAAAAATGTTACCTCGCAGCTTACGGGAACGCATCGATTAACAAAAAAAATTTAACGTTACGTATTGGTGAAATAAAACAAAAATACTAAATGACAATCGGAATTGCCTGAATCTCCATTCATATTTAAAAAAGGAAATATTAAATATTTTAATTACATTTAACACGACCTGCTTCCAGAACCGTGTAATATAACAAATGTCGAGACTTACACAACTTCATTTATCTTCAATAAAAGTCTGAATGTGAATGCATTTGACTCTCACGTTCTCTCCTTGGTTCGCTTCGAAATTCATCAAAACAACTACGTAGATCAAAATGTGTGTTACGTTGATGAAAAATTATAATTGATTATAATATTATTAGCTGTTTCCATTATATTCAGCGATGTAAAAAAATCAAAAAATCTTACATAATAATATTATCTAACATTTTCTTTCTGATATTAATCTATTAAAAGTGATTAATATATTAAAAGTGTTATTAAAGATTAACGTTGTGGATACAGTAAATAAAGTTTATTTCTTCACGATTCGTAGTTGTGTTTTTAAAACCGTTATCAAATTTTGTTTATTTGATTATTTGTATTTAGAGAATTCAGTATATTTAAATATATTTTACGTGAATCTGACAACCGTATAGAAAATAATTCTACGTGTAAATGAGGTAAGTTCTTTCAAATTATAATATTTTGTAATAAGAAATTAGTACACAATTAAATAATGTGATTATATTGGTTAACATATTGGAGGAATTTGGGAGTTTAATGAACTAGACATTTTATTTTGGCAAAAATGATTATTTTTAGGTTAGCCAAATATATTTTTATTCTTGTTATTTTAATTAAAATTAAGTACAGATTACTTTATAAAAATATGTAACTAATATAATTTGCTTTCAAGTAAGTACCGATACACTATAAGAGGGGTTTTGCTGAATCTTTTGTAGACTAAACGTTTTATTTACGTAATATTTCAATTTAAATGTGCACTACTTATTAATTATTTCGGGTTTCAATATTCTATTGAAGTTCTGTTTTTTGTTTTAAAAATTTAGATTTCTGTTTAACAACAAAACCGTTTGCCTGTGTCTGCATTTGGTAATTAATAAATTAGCTATCTATTTTAGAAAGATAAATTGCCTTTGTTATTCATATGAAATACTTAGAAATATTTTCTCACTTTTCTTGAAATTTACATTGATATGTTCTGTAGATCAAAACGGTCGGTTTTTATGTTACATGGTCAGATTTATTATTAATTTTTTTTCGACAAAAATTTAGCCAAAATGTTTGTTCTAATTTCTTTTTCATTTTTTTTACTTTTTTTTATTAAAAAAAGACTAGACTAATGAATAAATGAAAGCAATTTTTTAAATTCACTTGTATCTGTTAGCTAAAGAACATGGCTAACGGTACATAAACGAGTAATGATGAGGAGGCTGTCAATTATTTAATTTTACCTAATATTCAATTAATTATAACCACGCACGTAAACGTGATTATTGCACATATATATAAAAGTACATTCGCGTGCGTGCTTTTATAATTTTTTCTTTTTTACTAAACATTTATTTTAATTTAAAGCAGAAATTTAAAAAATCGAATATTATAATTAACAATAAAAATGTAATGTCGCCGCGACCGTGTCACAGAAAGCGTACTTCCTTGCTACATAATATACCAAAGGTTTTGGGTTCGATTCCAGATTAGTACGTGAAGAATTTTCCACAATTAGATTGTAACTTCTTCAATAGCTAATTATTTTAAAGAAAAACAGCTGAACTACAAATTATTATAGATTATAGAAAAGATTAACGAGTGGTACATAAGGATGTAATGATATGATTTCATTATTTCTAAATTTATCTATCGTAGCCGATTACTACTTTACGCGCGCGCGCGCGCACACACACACACACACAAAGAGTGATTTATTTTTTATTAATCTAACAAAAAGTAATGTTTGAAATTTAATCTATGTTTGTTCAGATTTTGTCTTACTTCGTTCTTATATAGTAATTAGCTGTTAACATTGAACAAAATATTTAACTGTGTCTCATTTTCATTTTGATAATATACTGTTATCGTAACACAGTTAGTAGAGATAGTACAGCAAATGACTAATGTACTGAAGGTCTCTGGATCGATTTTTAACTTGGACACCCCCAGATCACAAGGTATTCTTTTATTTTTTATATTTGTTAATATTTTATACTTTTTTGTTTAAAATTTTCAATTTGTTTTAATTCTTACTTTTTACTTTTTGCAGGGGTTTTATAATATGTCTCCTTTTTTTATTAATGTTAATATAAATATTAGTTAAGTTTTTTTAAAATAATTTTTTATATGTAATCAAATATATTTTGATTACAATTCGAATCTTGGACCTCCAGATGAAATGCCGAGAGGCTACCACTCCGCTACGGTGATCAGAAGAGTGGTATGCTTAATTTATATCAGTATATTTTCTAAAACCTGGGTTCGATTTCTAAATGGTTTTTTAATTTAATTTTTTGATATTAATCTATTTTTTTTTGTTTTTAATAAACCTTTATTTAGCTATTTAACTGTTATTAATAAATAAAAATATTTACGCATACAATGAATTTTAAATTATGTTTAACAATTTATTGTAAGATTTATTTAATCATTTATTTTGTTTTAAATAGATCTCGAGTGTATATGTGAGGGTGCGCGCACGTGTGTTACGTAATTCATATAAAACTTTACCACAAGAACAGTAACATTAATCTATATTGTTCAAGTTAAGAAAACGTGTATAACCGAAGATCACCGATTGTACGCGGAGATGAACGAACATACAGTATACAGTCTAACTCACCCGATCCAGTCGAGGTTTAAATTTACGTATCATCAATGTGTGTGTTGCTTTGTGTAGAGAAAATTAACTCTTTATTTTAACATCTTGGTATGTATTTTTTTTTACATATTTTATTTGTTCTATCTAATGCATAATTATTAAAACATAAGGATTTTAATTAAAATACGTATATATTTAATTTTTAAGTGGTCACCTATGTTTCGTTTTTTAATTATATAGTTAATATAGAATGTAAAGTATTACGTTTTTGTATTATATTTTAAAAAGTAGTATTGAATAATTTGTTTAAAACCCCTCTCTCGCTCGGTCACTCTCTCTCACACTCTCTCTTTTTCATTCTTTCTTTCTTTCTCTCTGTGTGTGTGTGTCCTAATCCTTTATAAACATCAAATTATTGTTGATTTTTGTTTGTATTTTTGTGTGAGTTTGCGTGCGCCCGTGCATGTTTGTGTATGTATATGTATTTTATTCTTCTGATAGTACAGTCAATTTGTATTTTTATTTGAAAATCCTTACCTACCGATTGATGTTTTTCCCATATGTTAGGGGTGATGAGGGAAGCTTAACTCCAGATTTTAATGTTATTCAAATGTTATTTTTTAATCCACGTTTGGAGTATGTAAAACAAATTGTTGGGGATGTAGGATGTTTAGGGTATACTGAAATGAAACGACTAGCACTAGATAGGGAATCTTGGAGAGCTGCATCAAACCAGTCAAATGACTGAAGACAAAAAAAAAAAAAAAAAATTTTTTAATCGTTAACAAATGTGCCTAAATAAAATATGACCCTAATTAGGCGAATCTAATTAATTAGTTAGTGAATAATGTTTGTCATTGGATGTAATTCTGAAGGTAAAACGTAATAAAAAAGTTACTACGGGGGAATTTTAACTCGTTTTATTTCTATCGCGATTTTTCCGTTTTTCAAAATTTCATTGCTCATAATTAAAAGGCGAGAGCGTTGATCGACAAATGGTTTTCGCCATTGTTTTTCCCGTAATACATTCAATTACAATCACGTATCGTTTCCTGTTTAAAATATATATATATATATATATATATATATATATTCAATATGGCGGATTCAAGATGGCTGACAAAAGATTTCAAAGTTTCATAAAGTAGAAATTTTTTAACTACGTAGATCCATATTTATTTCTACTTCCTAGTATTCCACGGGGTACTTACGTATTAACGCCACCGCAGCTACAGCTTTATTTAAAAACATAGTAGTCAATCGGATTTCGGTGGAAAATGAATAGTCTCTTTATTAATTTTAATAAATGGTTATTTATTTTATAAATATACTTTAACCAAACTTAACCTACGCTCGCTAACCTTGATTAATTAACACCGTATTTATTTAATAAATTCAGTAATTATTGCAATCATTTATTATTTAAATAATCAAAACACTCCTGTAAATTAATCAAGGTTAGCGAGCGAAGCGAGCGTAGGTTAAATTATATTTATAAAATAAATAAGTATAAATAACCATTTATTAAAATTAATAAAGATACTGTTTTGAATCTATGTTAAACTCTTTATCGGCCCATTTTCCACCGGATTTCGGTTAAAAATTTAAAAACAATACTTTGTTTTTAAATAAAGCTGTAGCTGCGGTGGCGTTAATACGTAAGTACCATACACGGTTTCAACCTGTTTCCAAACTTTAATTTACTCCGTACGGTAATATGATCAGCCGAAGGAAAATGAACACCGTTGAAGATAGAAAAGGAAAGTAAACAAAACACTATAAATGCTTGCGAAACGTATTTTAGAATATTTTTTCATTAATGCTGGTTAAAATAATAATTTTCTACATTTCACTTTGTGTAATACTAAACTTATTTTAATGTATTAACATAATTATCATAGATCTGTATTCTCGTTTCACAGAATAGCCTTTAAATAACGGGATTATTTTCATATCTGTTTAGAATTGCATGATAATACAGTTGTTATGGAATGGCATCTGATTTTTATAAAATTTGAAATATATTGTTACCGTATTTAAGACGTAAGTAATGACTTATAAAACAAATGTTTGTCGTAAATCCCTTTCTTTTTTTTGTCTTCAGTCATTTGACTGGTTTAATGCAGCTCTTCAAGATTCCCTATCTAGTGCTAGTCGTTTCATTTCAGCATACCCTCTACATCCTACATCCCTAACAATTTGTTTTACATATTCCAAACGTTGCCTGCCTACACAATTTTTTCCTTCTACCTGTCCTTTCAATATTAAAGCGACTATTCCAGGATGCCTTAGTATGTGGCCTATAAGTCTGTCTCTTCTTTTAACTATATTTTTCCAAATGCTTCTTTCTTCATCTATTTGCCGCAATACCTCTTCATTTGTCACTTTATCCACCCGTCTGATTTTTAACAATCTCCTATAGCACCGCATTTCAAAAGCTTCTAATATTTTCTTCTCATATACTCCGATCGTCCAAGTTTCACTTCCATATAAAGCGACACTCCAAACATACACTTTCAAAAATCTTTTCCTGACATTTCAATTAATTTTTGATGTAAGCAAATTATATTTCTTACTGAAGGCTCGTTTAGCTTGTGCTATTCGGCATTTTATGTCGCTCTTGCTTCGTCCATCTTTAGTAATACTACTTCCCAAATAACAAAATTCTTCTACCTCCGTAATCTTTTCTCCTCCTATTTTCACATTCAGCGGTCCATCTTTGTTATTTCTACTACATTTCATTACTTTCGTTTTGTTCTTGTTAATTTTCATGCGATAGTTCTTGCGTAGGACTTCATCTATGCCGTTCATTGTTTCTTCTAAATCCTTTTTACTCTCTGCTAGAATTACTATATCGTCAGCAAATCGTAGCATCTTTATCTTTTCACCTTGTACTGTTACTCCGTTACTTACTTACTTGTACTGTTACTGTTACTTAAAAAAAAAATTATTTAATTATTTTGTTAGATCTTCACTAAAAATCACATCCTATAGAAGTTTATACTTTTTATCTTCTATCTTTGTTCTTTTTATTACAATTCTTTTAACTTTATAAGTTAATGTAATTAATACTTCAGCACGTATCAACTAATCACCTCGCCAATCGCCGAGATGGAGTAGTAATATCTTCCCTTTCATCCGAAAGATCCCGGTTTCGTATACCGGTC
Organism: Lycorma delicatula; assembly: GCF_047948215.1. NCBI lineage: Eukaryota > Metazoa > Arthropoda > Insecta > Hemiptera > Fulgoridae > Lycorma > Lycorma delicatula. Next base: position 169,954,796 of record NC_134457.1, read on the forward strand.
AGGCTTAAAATTTTAATTCACTTCAAAATGTCAATACCATACTTCCACACACAACCTCCAACCTAATATAATAAATATTGAATTAAAATAGTAAATTCATTTCTGCGAGTAAGCCAGGTTTTGTACTCGTCGAGTTGAAGTGTTATATATTTTTCAGTTATTATCGTTACACTTCTTAACCTTCCTCTGTTCAAAAAAGAATTTAGGAATTATTTTTAAAAAAGATTAAATTTTTTGTATTAATTTTATATTTAATCTTTCGGCTTCGGTTACAGCTTGGACAACACTCCATATGTGTAATATCTGTATGAGATTTACGCATTAAAAAAATAACCGTAAATTGAAGATTCTATTATAAATTGCACGCATAATCCTTATAAAAAAAATAAGTACGTAAATTTAGACTCAATTTGATTCTCACAGAGTTCAATTTTTCTAATGTAGGTTTTGTCTATATAACTAAGTTAATTAAAAAACCTAAAAAAGGAAAGAAAAAAGATTGGTGTAATTGGAAGTAAGTGGGTTCGATTCTTGGTTTTAAAAATACTTATTTTGATATTACCTATTAAAGAAAGACTTATTAAAGACCTATTAAAGAAGACTGACAAGTTGAAAGTCGCGATTTCGATTCTAGGTTTCAGCACAAAATCACATACTAAATGTAAAAATAAATATTAAGTAACGTTAAAGAATAGACTTGATCTTCCTTCAGAACAGTTTTATTTTTATTTTTTTAATACAGTTTAATTCAAAAATACTATGCATTAATGTTAAAAAACAATATTTAAAAAAAAATCGAGAGATATGGTGAACGGTCTTGTGTTTGATTTCCGGTTGAGTTCAATTAGTAATATATACCCGAGTATCATTATTAAAAAAAGCTTAAGTTGAAGATCCTGGGATCGACTCTCATAACATAATCACATTTCAAAACACAATCGCATTTTTAATATTTATAAAATACTTAGTTTAGAATCAATTTGGTCTCCATACATTTAAATTTATTTATAAAACCATTAAAAAAACAAAAAAAAAACTTATATACTGGAGAGATGAGGGTTGATATTATCGGCTTCGACACCAATTTATGCTGCTTATACGTGTATTTAAAATATAAAATAAATAAATAAAAATGATAAAAAAATAAAAAGTAGAATAAAAATCTCGGAGGGTGTGAAAAAGAAATAAACCGAATGACTTTACTTTAGACAGTATTAAACATTTGTAAATTATTATTATTGTTAAACGTGCTTTATGCAGCCGCGCGTTCGAGACGGCAGTTGTGTAGTTTAACCTTGAAACAGTTGTACGTCTCATAGCAACTGGAGTAGTAGACAGCGCGTCGGCGAGCAGTTTTGTCTACGATAGCGCAGTATAATTTGTAAAATTATCTCTGAATAAATAAAACGAATATTTTTATAACCATTTCTTTTTTTTTAATTTATTTTAATCGTATTGACAACATACAAAGTATATATATATTTGTTCCTTTCCTCGGGCCATCCGTTATGTATTTGCTTCACAAGATGAGATGAAATGATAATTTTGTAGCGTGTAAAAATGCCATGCCTAACCGGGATTCGAACCCGGGACCTCCGGACAAAAGGCTAAGACACTATCACTCGCGCCACGGAGGCCGACAAACGTCAGTTACTATTCACCCAATTTTATTTAGGTTATGATTTTTAATTTTTCATGTTATGAATTTTGATAATAATGTAAGATAACGTAACCGGAAATCGAACCCAGAATTCTTTACTATACAAAAAGAACGTTAATTCAGATGCAACGTCACTCTGACTGGTTTAACAATACATACGAGTAAGTTAATAAAACATTGTGTGTGTGTGTGTGTGTGTGAGCGCGCGCGCACTCCATTATTCTTTAATTACGCAACAGACTTAAAACTTGAAATTTTTTGTACATCACGAATTCATTCTTTTGATTTCATTGACCCAAAAAATGTACGGGAAGAGTATTTTTTTACAAAAAATTTACTGCATTAGAAATTAAATCAATTGACACGCTTCACTAACAGTCAACACATAATACGTATTAAAATGGTAACAGGATACAATTTTCTTTTTTTTTTATTACTACCGTTCTGGTTGACAAAACAATGTACACTTCATTTTACTTTATCAGATTAAATGTATCACAAAATTGATTTATATCCAAAAGGTTCTGGATCCGAATCCCGATAATTTTTTACGTACGAAAATATTTATCTACCTCATTGTCATAATTAAAAAAAAAATTGATGTGGGACACCACATGACTTCCTTGTATGCCTATTAAATTACATATACACATTTTTTGCTTCATTTGGTATAAACTTATTTCATTTGAAAGTGAAATACGATCCTCTAATTCTTTAATAAAGAATTTTTTGATTTTTTTTTCTTCATATTATTGAATTATTATTTATTGTAATTTTTTTACAATCACAGGTTAATAAATTAAATTATATTTACACGTTTTTTTAAAATGAAAAAGTATGTAATTTTATTTCATAAAAATTCATGATATTTTTTTCTTTTTGGTTATTACTGAATTATTATTCATAGTAAAAGTTTTTTTACAATGTGAGTTTAATAAACTAATAAATCAACATATTTAAATAAAAGAAGTTAAAAAAAGGAGATGAAGTCTGATTCAAACCGATGTGCCTTCTCCTTGTAAAATCCAAATATTTCATTAAACTTTTACTTGGCTATAACTCTGGAACCAATGAAAATAAGTACCATTTATGATATATCGTTGAAAAGCTCTCAATCAGGGCTTATTACTGCAGTTAAGAAATAGTGGGCTTTTTTTGGACACTTTTGGTTCAGTCGATTGCAATAAAAAGGAGAAGTGCACAACTAGATGTTACAACAGTCCTAAATCCAAAATTTCAACATACTACGGTTAATAGTTTTTAAGTAATGCGAGATACATACATAAGTACAGAGGTCACGCCGAAACTGTCAAATGGATTCAGGGATGGTCAAAATGAATATTTTGGTTGAAATCTGAAAAGCGATATACAACTTAAAATTTATACAACTTAAAAAATTACAAAAAAACTTATTTAAGATTTGTTAAAGTTCTTGTAGATTTGTCATCGCTTTTAAGTCGCAAAATGTTTGATATGGAGGTCCGAATAATCGACGTTTTAATAAACATTAATCTCAGATAATTTGAATCATAATTAATCTCTGAATCTTATAACAAGAAAATCTTTAAAATAATTCGAATACTGCAATAAGCAATAATTTATGTAAATTTTACGAGTAAATAAAATATGTAGGTCCGGTTAACTGAAACGTCGGATTTATAAAATCAGTGATTATTTTATTAGCTGTATTATATAAAATAAAAACGTTAAGTATGATTTTTTAAGTTTTTAATACTACTACATAAACGACAAATATCAAATAAGTAGTACAACCGTATTGCAAATGGAAAATATATAACATCAACTTTAAATATTGTTGGAAATTTATTTATTTTTTTTATATATTTTTTTTTATAAAAAATAGTAAAATGATAATATAATGATTCGTTATTAAATTAAGAAAAAAATTATAAAATTTTACCATAAGTAATAAAAAAATTTTTTTCTTCATTTCCTTACTGGTTAGGTTGTTGGAAGATTTATTCTATGAAAATGAATTGAATAAGATATAAGACAAATGCAACGCAGCGATTTATCTGATACCCAACTGTGGCGAGTACACTGGCAAGGCGGGAAAAAAATCAGTTTAAATGGCAACATAGCGTCTGTCATAGCATCAGTAAATGTTAGAAGTGTGTTTTATGAATACAACTCCCTATTAAAAATATTAATGTCTGTACGTTAACCGAACCGAACGGGTGTCTTACATAATTTTGAAGTAATTTTCAGTTTAAGTAAACCTTATTATCTCTTTATAAATAATATATTAATTTAATTATTTATTTATTTGTATAATCACACACGCGCGCACAATTTTAATTATATATATTGAAATGTATTACTCTGTATAAATTTATTTTTTTCTCATTCAAATTTGTTATAGCAAAACCTTTGTAATTACAAAAATAAAAACTGATAGAATGTTCTAAATTTTTTTTTGTATAAACTTCGTTAACTGCTATGTGTTAATATTTGGTTTCAAATACGGGCTTATAACCAGGAGGGAAGTTCTTGGATAGTGTTTGAAAACATTATTTAAAGAAAGGTTATATTGAATAATAAGGTTTGAAATTTGTTTGCCTTTATTATTAATGATATTGTGATTGGAAAATAATTTCTCAGTAATATTTAAATCTATTGTTAAACTGTAAATTACTAGTTTTTGTGAAAATACATCAGTAAAAAAAATATATAAATTTTTTGTTTTACATTACAATTCTTCTTGTGATACATACATAAATCATCAAAGGAATAAATGTCACTAATAGATGCTTTCTCTAACAATAATGGTGTTCATTACATTACATTGGCTGTGCCAATAATGAACACAGTAAAGATCCCATATAAAAAAATTAAAATAAATATTCTTAATCAAAAGAAAGAATTAGTAATCTACTTGTTTGGACATTATTTGTTGACACTTTACTAAGTTGGTTGTCCATTTGATTTATTTTTACTTTGAATGCTTATAAAATCAAACAAACTTTATATTATTTAAAAGATTGGTAAGTTTGGTTTTGCAAAAAATATAATAAGATCAATTAATAGATTAAATTAACCAATTAATACGTTTAATAACATTTTACTTACAAGTGACAAACCCAACTGACAAACTGGCTTTTTGTTAAAGTGGCCTTGTTTGTATGAATCAGATGATATACGTGTCATAATGTTAATAAATAGGCAAACTCTGGTGTAATTACGAAAACTATTACTGTCACATTTTTTTTATAGATAACATAATGCCCTTGAAAATCTCATTGGAGACAATCTATTTATAACGCTCTCGTATACTTTTCTCGAATAATTATCTGGACACCACCATCCTTTCCTGCCATACTGGAACACCCATCGTATCCTTGTCCGACGCACGTTTTGTCCTACCTTTTTCTACAAAGTTGATAATTACAGATGCTGCCGATTTTGCATCTATGTCAGTCGACTCTACAAAACCTAGAAATTCCTCACGATCATCTTTTCTTCGTCAAAAAATCTAATCCCGATGGAAAGTTGTTCTTTCCCTGATATTTCACTGTTCTCGTCCGTCAGGATACTGTAAGCACATGCTTTCTTTACGTCAGTAGTGATTTCGTCTCTAACGAGGTCGCCACACAGGCAGATTATTTCATTTTGAATCCGTGTTGACAAGGGGAGTTTTTCTATGTGCTATTTATATAATGTGGCCACCAGCGTCAATTTTGAATTTGATTAAGTCTTCAAAAACACCTTCATGATTTTCTTTGCCCCATAAAGGTAGGTCACGTGTACAAAAAAACATCACAGTCGAAATTATTGATGCAACAATTTTCTTGTTTGCTTCTATTTCATGCTGGTGGACAGAAATCAGATGTACATCAACGGCTATATTTTCAATAAAATAATTTTGTGCTGTGGCCGCCGATTTATATCACTGAGATGTATGAAATTCCACGAATTCGTGCATGTCTTTATAGCGAATAATGGGCCTCACTATGAAATGACTCAAAACATCAATCGCATTAGTCGGTGGAAACAACACACAGTAAATGCAAAAGATGCCCTTTAATTTTTTGGAGTTCGCCAGCTGAGGAGCATAATCCTCCAACCAGCTGTATTTGAATTTTATTTTTAATCGCCCAGCATCCGTAGCAAAGTTATAACTTTGATAACATGGATATCAAAATACGTTTGATTCTGTACAACATAACCAGATGGTAGCGAAGTTCCACATGATTTTTCACCAAAATTCTGTTTCGATTTTTCTTCTCCGCCGCTATCGCTTTCGCGTATCTGGTTGTTTCCTCTTCTGTCTCCGTAAAAGGAAATAACTACTACTACTATACTTCCCCAAAAAAATAAAGCGATTAAGAATTTAAGATTCTGAACGGAATCTCTACTAGAAACTTCAACCTTAAAAATGTTTTTTTTTTTTATCGTCTCCATATAATAACTTTTCACAAAATTACAGCGTTTTGAAAATCAGTAAAAATTCGTTTTTTGTTCGTGAAAAATATTCTTAACCTAAATACGGGTTTATTGGGTTTCAAAACCATCTAACATGCCATTTTTTTTTCAATTTGTACAAAAGTGTACAAGTGAATATGTAGAAAAAACACAAACAAAATGGTAGAATGGTCAAATCTAGCAGAATGTTAGCTGTGCACAGAATGAAATTAATCTGAACCAATTTGGTTTTGATTTAAAGTTAAAAATTTCTATATCAAGATTGTGTTTTGAAAACCTTAGTTTTTGTAGTAATTGAAGTTGATAACAACAAAAATTTGGATTATTATGAATTTTGAACCGTTCATTATTAGTTATCGAACTTTAATGTTTTTTATTATTTTGGATTTTTTTTTCTTCAATAACAATTATAATTAAAATCAGCTCTCCTCCGGAGACATAAGTAAGTCTACTGACAAAAGCATGTGAAAGAGGGTCATTAAAGGAACCCCCAAAATAAGAAATACACGATAAATTGTTGCAAGTAAACTTAGTCCAATATGAAATTTCAAGCTCAGTCGTAAATTACAAAACAATAATTTCAGCATCACATCGTCCACAAAAACAAACATTAATAACAAAGGGTAAAAAGAAAAAAAAGAACAAAAGAAACTGCAAAAACAAAGAAATTAAATACCATACTACTAAACCTGTCAGACTCCAGACTGTTACGCAGATCCTAATTCGAGTGCATGGACACATCCCAACCGTTGGACGTCCTTGCTGTTATCGAGTAGATTAATTGCAAAGTGGTTTGCATGATTTTCAAGTCTCTGCAGGTATTTGGCACTGCGTTGCCGCAGGGCTGTTACTGAATGATGGTATTTTTTTAATAAAACTAAACGGTATGGTAACTGTAAAATGGTATTTCATTATTTGCATTTAGCAGATGTAGCTATTTGTAAAATCAAACATTTCAAAATTCGAAATCATCTAATTAGGAGAACTGAAAAAATAGCTAATTACAATTTTCAATCGTTACTCAAAATTATTAGAGTGGGCATATTGTTATTATTTCCTTATTTAGTATCGTATGATTTTTCTTAAAATTTCAATAATAAAAACGACATCTAAATCACTATTATTACAAACCAAAAAACAGACTTGGCGTTTCCTGAACATTTTAGGTTGCTACAAATTTCCCGCTAAATCCATCCTCGAACATTCTCTATATTTTCAAGACCTTGAACCGCCAATTCCCCACTCGTTCACTAGAGACCGCTCCCGCCACGATTTAAACATGCTTTCTTACCGCGTTAATACTATTATAACTTATTGATATTAATGTATAATTTTTTGTTTAACTAAATGAGCCAGGGGGTAGAAGAGCACCCTACCTTGCCCCACCGTGGTTATTCCTGTGCTAACCACCACGGTTGTTTCTCCAAAATTAAATAATAAAATACTTATGTAATCCGATATTTTTTTTTTTGCTAGTAAAGTTTTACAGACTACTCTGAGCAATAGTAATTTAAATAGCACAACGTGAACTCCTTAAAATTTACTTTTGGTTTAATCCGGTCAAGTTACATAATTTAAATTTAATCAAAGTAAATAAAGTAATCGATTTTTTAATTTATTGAATTTAATTTTAATCGAGTATAATTTAAAATTTTAAAACAAAGTTTGAACCTAATTGTTAATTTTTCTCTGAAGATCAACATATATTTGTTTTTCAAATATCATGACTTCATAATTATTTTCCCTTTATACATTTATATATACTCGTTCATATTTCACTGCCATGTATTATCCCTCTAATCTCTGTATCAATAGATGTGCTCTTCCTTTCTCCAAAAATTTAGTCCAAGACATGATAATAAACTACCTTGAGGGGTAGATTACCCGTTTTTATTAAATATTCCTTTTCTTTAACGTTAAACACTTCTACCTCGTAATCAGTTCTATTAATACAGATCTGATCTTACTCGATTATCCATCATGAATATGCTAACACCTGAAGACCCGGTATATTATTTGTATTGTTGCAAACCACCTGAAATTATATTTTTGACTGTTTCTTGCTGATAATTGAACAACTAGCTTAATATTTAAGGTGTACGTTGAGCGAGTCTGAACCTAATAAACCCTTTATTTTTGACTATTAATAAAAGTATTATGAAACATTCATACCGCTCTTCAATGACACACATATACTATAAATCAGTGATTATCAAACTTATTTCTTTTACCGCCCCCTTTGAAAATCAATTATTTTTCAGCGCCCCCATTTTTTATACACCCCTAAAACTTAAAAACCACAATTTCATTACTTTAATTAATTTAGTTATATTAGTCGGTTCTGATGTTTAAACTTACATTCTAAACTAAAAATTTTTACCAGTGAGAACAAATAAAACCCAATATTTTAATCAAATTAAAAGAAACAATATAAATATGTAATCGGTTTTCGTCTTTATACTAATCTAATGAGACGGATGAATTTGATGATATTTAATAAGTTTGTTGATATCAGGTTCGATTTTACTTAAAAACAGTCGTAAGTCGCCGCGTTTGGTAACCTGCAAATGATTTCTCTTTTTAGTAAGCAGCGTTGTCACAGCGCTAAATCCACGTTCACACAAATATGACGATGGGAATGCTATCAAAAATCGTTCAACGATAGACCACAATCCGGGGTACAACTGCGGAATTGACTTTTGTAGCCAAAATTGTCGGTAGCCATTTTTGTATTTGATTTTTATTTCCTCGTTCGTTGTCGGTTCTATAAGTTCTTCTTCCAACCGGGATGATATTGCTATGTTGGCATTTGAAAAAGGATCTAACACCCGGTCGGTATTTCCAATTTCAAAATGTCCTGGAATCTTTCGATGAAATCACTGTGAAAATTTCCAAATGTTGGCAGTAGACGAGCAAGTCGTCGTTGTTGCAGGATACTGATAAATTGGCAAAATTATGGAACTCACGTCTGCCGATATTCTTCTTGTGTAAGAGCAGCTCGGCTACGAAAGCAGCGACGACATTTTTGTTTTTATTAAGTTCAAGTCATCGCCTTGAAGTTGGAGATTCATATCATTAAGCGACGTATAAAGGTCTGTCAGGTATGCGATATCATTCTTTGATGCGATGAGGTTTTCGCGCGATTCTGTGTCTTTGTTTTCCAAGAACTCTATGACAGAGTCAACCAGATTGTAAAAACGAGTCGGACAATTTCCATTTGATAGCCAACGCACTTCTGTGTGAAAGATCAATCTGTTGAAATCTTCATTATTATCAACACAAAGCTGATTAAATAATCTGTCATTTAAAGAGTTGTTTCGGATTTTATTGGCCGCTCTGATGACATGTTGCAATGATTGAAATAGTCGTTCGCTTAAATTTCTAGCAACTAAATGCTGTCGATGTATAACGCAATGTACAGCAATCGCATCAGGAATTTTGTTTTTTAAGTACGATATAAATCCTTTTTGACACCCCGTCATAGCTACGAAATCTATGTTAAGTATTTTAAGTTTATATAACATCATACAGGGTAGAAATATAAACTAATTATTCGTACTTGTGTAGTAGGTGGGTTTTAATTTTAGTGAAATTTAAAATACTACAAATTATACATCCCCCCCTAACCCATATCAACGCCCCCCATTTTTTCTGGGCCCCTTAACGCCCCCCCCTCTAGGTTTCAAACGCCCCCAAGGGGGCGTTATCGCCCACTTTGAGAAAGACTGTTATAAATAAATAAAATAAATGCAGTGTATTCAGTGTTTACGTGAAGCAAATGTATTCAAAAACTGTAAGCATAATTTCGTACATTTTTTATGGAAATTATTAATTTTTTTTTATTACTATGTTAATTAAACAGGATAACCAGGTTAGGATAAATTGTTAATATAACAATGAAGTATCGAGGAGCTGCACATTAAAGTATAAGTAGGTTGTCTATCTGGAAAAAATTAACCTCTTTCACGGGAAAACTAGGATTTTTATCGGTCAACACTTTTTTGTTTTAAAAACAAAACTAAATAGTTTAAAAAGTAATTTACTAAAAGCGGTCTTCTAAAGAAGAATACTGAAAAATATTTTGTATTTATAAATAGGTATACATTTTATGCTGATTGTCACAAAATGATGTATAAATATGCTAAGTTTTATAATAGTGTAAAAACTTAATATCTCACCCAAAACATTAATGCAAATGAAGCCAATAGTCTTTCTAAACAATTTTAGATTTTGAAAGTTTCTCGCCTATAGAATTTTTACAAATTTTTTTCTCAAGGACAGACATTTCTTGTAGATCCACCTTTATAACACAAGTAACGATAAAATATAATTTTCTTTCAATACAGACGTTGAATTATGTCTTCGATACAAACGTTTAGAAGTCGTTGGTTTTTCGTCCAATTTATATTTCTTTCAAAATAGACTTTATGTATTTTTTACTTAATATTTTTAAGTATTCCTATAAATATTGGTCCCTTATGTTTTTTACCTTAAAAAATACAATAATTTAAATACCTTTTATTAGCTTTTTTCGAATTGTTTATTTCTGAACCGCGTGAAAAATTAAATTTTATTTTCTAGGCTTTAATATTTTTCACTTGTTCAGTCATCATTTTCCTTAGTATTTTCTGTGTTGTTTTGTGATTCTATTGTTATTTTCTCTTCCGTTTTGAGCCATTTTTTAAATCCACGTACATATTCTTGATAATTTCCCCGTTTAATATGTCTTCTTCTCTTATCCCGATCTCTAAAAGTCTTTACTTTTAAAATTATCGAAGAAGTTGAAAATATTTCTTATCGATCTTTCTTCCTTCGTTCCTATTTTCTTTTTAATTGTGTCGATTATGTTTTCAAATTTTCTACAAATTTCCACGTTAATTCATAAACTATTTTTAATATTTTTTTCATCGTAATCTTTCATTATTTTATAAAAATATTCTCTAGACTTCTGCGGTTATATTATATTTTTGCCGCGAAAAGTATTCGGAAAGTATATCCGTGTTGCATTGTCTAAATTCTAAGAAATTGATTGTTCCTATGACTTCTGTTAGTTTTAAAATTATTTCCATTTTATTTGCCCGATTTTTTAAAGACATTAAATTTAGTTCTTTTTTCTGTCTTCGCTTAGATATTTAAATTATTCCACCGCTTTAAGTTTTACAAATTTGTTTCTGTTTCTCTGGGGTATTCATTTATATTTTCCGTTTTTTTCAAATGAAATCTTACGTTAAGTTATTCCAGCGATTTTCTTCAAAACTTAGTTTTGTTTTCGGGCTGTGTTTACATTACCGGCGAAGATCGCTAAATCATCTGCCAAAGAAATACGTCCGTCGACATTGCTTTGTATTTTTTTACGATTCCTGCGATTAGAAGTTTTAGGTTTTCGATTCCTTTTCGCCATTCACAAATTACTTTATCTAAAAATACAACTAAATAGAAACAGCAAGAGCTTGTCCCGTTTCGATTTTGATAGATTTTGAAATACCTCCCGTGTATTTTTCTTTTTAAATTTTTTTTGTTACGGCCTTTTAATTTGATTTAAAATCTTAGAATTTAGTCTTATATCTTTTAAAGTTACGGAGTTTCTGTCTATCGAGACTTAAAAGTTAAGACATCGTACTATCGACATTAAAATAAAGATTTGTTCTGAGTGACAAAAATCTGCTCTTTTCAAACCCCCTTCATATTCACAGAGTTGTTAGTCCGCAAAAGTTTTAATTCTCCTTTGAATAATTTTTCAATGATTCTTGTAATTTACTGGAAGTTGTGAAATGCTATTGTAATTATTTACCCTATTTGTCACATAACTATTAAATTTTTATTTTTTTGTAATACGTGACATTTTTTTCACTTAATTTTATTTTCTTTCTCCTCGCAGTTTGTATTTTATATTATATAGATTGTTATTGAATGACAATATTTTATTGTTACAGGTTAAAAAAAAAATGAAAAAAATTTAAAGGAACGTTTTCCCCGATCAACTTAGAAGTGGCATTATCATTAAGAATATTCACAGTACTATCTGATATTCCAAATTCAACAATTTTATTGAATTATAGTTTCTGTATTTCCTTTTTTCTTAATATATATGACGGACTAAATTACAGTTTTACATTTATTTATAGTAATTTTTTTTGAGAAAATTTATGAATCGCGAAAAAAACAGCAAAAGAAATAATATATCTTATGTATTGTCGCAGAATGGCTTCGATGGCACCTCGCACTTACTAACCTTATGGTAGCCTTTAAAGGGTCGTTTTTTGCGTTGGCTCTGAGAAGAGCTGTTGGGTCCGGAAGCTGGTCTCCGGCAAAGTCGGAGAGTAGCGGCTCGCCCGTTGAAGTCTGACCGGGCTTTCCCTCGGCGGCAGTTGGGTTCCCGCTACAGCGTGACACTGATGGCTGCCAGAGCCCCGCAATGTCGGGTCGGCGTCGGTTGTCCTTCGCCGGCGCGCTACTCCCCATGCGATCCCACGCTAGACCGGCTACTGTCGCTGAGTCAGCCGGCCAGGGCGATTGAAACCCGGCGAGCTAGAGCCGGAAGGTAGCGTCCGCGCCCAGCGGCTACCTCGGCGGGCCGGCCAGGCCTACTGCTCCGGCGGGGATCTTGGCATCCCCGGGAGGTGCCACGTTGTGCGGCCAGGGAACTTCTTCTGTCTTCCTTCACCTTCTTCTACTTCTTCTTCTTGGTCTTCGACGATGAATTGAAAATTCACTGTCGTGCACGCTCTTTTATCGGAGCCTGAGAGTGGTGGGGCCGCAGCGTCGCTATTGTGGGAGAACTACGCGGTCATCTGCGCGGCGGGAGTGATGCTTGTACCAGCGCGTACATATACCGTGCTCAAGTTAACCAGAGTTGTTACCGTTGTCGTCTGCAGATATTAAATTAGGCATATATGTGGTAACAAATAAATAAAATAATATATTTACTAACCGTTATAAATGTGAAAATTTAACAATAAAAGTACACACACATACACACATGCATGTATATACATGGGTTTTTATCAACAATTTTTAATATAAACATTATTCAATTAAAGAACAGGTAAATTAATCAATAAAAATTTTACGTACTTAATACGAATTTGTAGACATTATTGAAATTAATAGATATACAAATTTAGTAGTGCTAATAAAAAAAGGAATGTTTAATAAATAATATTTCTGATAAATTAATAAGTAAAAAAGACTTTTCTTTTCCATTTACCGAGATGTTATGCAAGATGACCATAAAAAAGAAATTTATATTAAAATGAATGTGTGTGCGCGTGCGTGCGTATTTGCGCGTGAGTGTGCGCGCGTAATGCCAATACGAAATCGAGTACAAACTACCGTTTTTTTTTTTTAAATTAATAGAAAATAATATTTAATGAACTATTTAAAACTTAATATCCAAAATATTTATAAAGTACGTTTAAAATATTTATACTATTTAAGTTTTAATAAAATCTACGGAATTAATTAATTATCAAAAATATTATTAAGATTTCAAAAAGATCGCGATGTTACGTTTATAAATTTTATAAAATAATAGACTCCATTATTTTAGTCTTTAAAATTATCGAAAAGAAAAAAAATTCTGGTTTTTAATCAGAAACAGCACGTTATTAATTTTTTCTTAAATTATCGGGCGTCGATTATCAAGGTCATTAGGCGTTGTCAATTCTTAAAATAAAACTATAACTAAAAGATAATAAATTTACTGATAAAGGTGTAAAGAGCCCCTATCGGCTTGAAAGGACAACACAAGAAGAAAATATAAAATCACAAAGATCGCACGCATAGAAACCGATACTTAGTCCTTGATAAAAGCTCCTCGACCGCATGGGGTGTTAAAAGTCCCGTTCGGTTCAAAACAGACGTAAAAACAAAATAACTAAATAAATTTTCTCTCCGGATACAGAAACTTATATCCGGAAGAAATGCCGTCTAAAATTAAATTTAAGTACTGTAAAAGAGATCCGTTTCATAAAGAAAACACAGCAGGGCTTAATAGCACATTCTTCGTTTCTCAAAATTTTACTATCGAGGAGAGTCCTTCACGGCGTTGAATTTCGTTGTTAACTCTCTCCAAACTTTGTGCCATTCACGTCTGACACAAGCAGACACGTGTTATCACAGCCGATATCACATGCAGATGAAGGAGTTAAAAGACAGGAAAATATGTTATTGTATTTTTTAAGACGTAAAAATAATTTGCTACCGCCATTGTGGAATAATGTTTTTCATTATTGCTGTAAGGCTCCGAGTTTGAATTTCGGTCAATTTTAACGGTTATCATACGCTATCAACATATTAAATATGCATCTATGCAAGTTAATCGATAGTTTTTTTTTTTTTTAATAAAATCGTAATCGTTGATCGTGATTTCGTTTTGTTTTTTGTTACCGATCATTTAATCGCTCTTCGGTTTGATATAATTCTTCTGATCTTAATTTGCGTACTCGTTCTCTAGTTTTCAAATTTTCTCTCTCTTTATATTCATCATCCTCTCTTAATCTTTTTATTCTGTCTTTGGTTTTAACATTTTCTTCCCGTTCATACTCATCTTCTTGTCGTTTTTTGAGATATATATCTTTATGTTATCTTTCTTTTTCCTGTATGATTGTTTCTTTTTAATTTTTGATTATTCACCAAATAATCCAATAATAAAAGCTGAATATTTTAGGTCGAAATTAACATTTTTAACCGGTATACAAGAGTTCACTAAACGGAATAGTTTAATTATTATTAACTTTTATTTATACGACACACTAGAAATCTAAAGTTCTCTAGATGCTTTGCTGTTTTGCTTCAGAAGTAAAATAAAAATTTTAAAAAAAGAAACGGTTAAAGGATAGTTAAGCACTTTTTGTTACTTTTGTTTTTATTGTAACAATAAAATTTTAATTCGCTATATAATTACACTTTTAATTAATTTTTTAAAATATTTTTTATAGGATGCTGTATTTAATTTTGTAACAGCTGTAGGATGCTTCTACTATTAAACAGAATCACTCATCAGCAGCATTTTCAATGCTTCCCCCGTTAGTCACTTCTGTTTTTTAAAAAACCGATGTATAAAGTATTCTTCTAAATTTCTTTCCTAAAACACATTTAAAACGAAGTAATATACAATTTAATGAATTATATTGTTCACAATTAAGAGTTATATTTCTAGGAGAATTTTATGGGAAAATAGGTAAAATAGTCATTCGTGAAGGAACGATTCAGTAATTAACTTTTTTGATACTGACAGAACCGATACTTATAAGAAATTTAAATGATAGAAGCATCAAATACAAGTAGCAGAAAATTGAGTATTTTGCAAAATTTTCATAATTGATAACGGTAAGGTAACAATTAGTGCACCTTATGTGAAGTAGTATCATTTATAATCCATTTGCATTGCCTTTAATGTTATAGCTTTTTAGGAATTTTCAATCGAGTGGTTTTTTTCTGATCGCTTGGAGTTGGAAATTTCCTTGGAGAATATTTATTTATTAATATTTATTTCTGTTTAGCCTCTGGAACCACTATAAAGTATTATTTCAGAAAATTGATGGAGATAATATGATTGAATGTAAATGAAGTATATTCTTGTATAGTCTCAGGTCGACCACTAATAATAATAATAATAATAATTTTTTTTTTTTTTTTTGAGGAGTGAGGTGGAAATGCATTTACGCACTGAGTGTCGGGCTCCCGCTGATGGTATTATCCAATCACTATCAGCAGACTACCGACTAAAACCACCCCCTTTCTACCAGGACTCGACCCGGAACCGTTTAACACATTACTTCCGGTCGAGTCCTCCTATACTAGCCTGATTAGGTGCTACCTAATTTTCAGGACTATCCAGGTCAACCTTTTTGGCCCTGAGAATGTTGCCGACGAATCGGGCTACACTTTCCCAGCTACTCAGGTCACGGAGCATCATCGCAACCACGTTGTGGGGACTCGGTGCTCCGGTATCCGCCTCTAGTGTCCCTCGATCTGCCGCCCACCGAGCACATTTGAAAAAGGTGTGCTCAGCGTCGTCCCGTACACCGGGGCAATACAGGCAGTCGGGGGACGGCGCTGCTCTCCCTATGACATGGAGGTAAGCGCGGAAATACCCGTGACCCGTTAAAAATTGGGTCGTGTAGTACTCCACTTCTCCATGCCGTCGCTCCGTCCACGGTCTGACCAGAGGGATAAGCCATGCGGTCCATCGTCCTCTGGTTTCGTGGTCCCAGGTCTCTTGCCGTGCGAGGAACGTGCGAGTGCGTTCCTCGTTGGCAACGATCACCCGGTCTTCGCCTGCCCGTCGCCTCCTGTAGATCACCTGGCGCTCCCTTGCTAAAGTAGCAACGGGTATGACGCCGGTGACCACAAGTACTGCAGGCTCGGAGACCGTCCGATACGCGGAAGCGACTCGCAAGGCTGCGGTGCGTTGCACCTGCGCGAGCCGCTTCCGGTTTCTCGCAACTCTTAATGCCTTGGCTCACACTTCCCATCCGTATAACAGGATGGAATGCACCGTGGACACCAGCAATCGCCGTCTGCTGGCCTTCGGTCCGCCGACATTCGCCATAAGCCGGCTGAGAGCAGTTACGGCTCTCGCAGCTTTGTCGGCGGCTGTACGAAGCTGCTCGGCAAAGCTGAGTTTCTAGTCGATCATCATATCGAGGTACTTTGTGGCCGGCTTAGTTTCGACAACCTCTACCCCGACCCGCAGAGAGAGAAGGCTGTCGATACGCTTCTTTGTGAGAACCTCGATCTCCGTTTTGCTGAGGGCTAGAGACAATCCATGATCGTCCAACCAGGCACCCACTCTGTGCATGGCTCGACTGAGCCTCAGTTGGGCGCACTCCACGTCCCGGTCTGCGACAAGTAGCGCAACGTCGTCAGCGTACCCGACCAAGGCAGATTCTTTAGGCATCTCCAGCCTCAGCAAGCCATCGGAGACGGCGTTCCAAAGGTCGGGGCCGAGAATCGACCCCTGCGCCGCCCCTGACGTTATCGTAGTCCTACGCCAGCCTGCTGCGGTCTCGTAAATGAGACCGCGGTTCCTCAGGTATGCGTCTACCATTCTGAGAAGATATTGAGGCACATGGAATGAATGCTCCAGGGCCCGAATCATTACGCTCCACCGTGCGGAGTTGAACGCGTTTTTTACGTCCAACGTAACGTTACGTCCAACACGTCGCAAAAAATGATTGTGGTCCTCTGCTCGCCGCACTGCCTCAACAACCTTCTGAATTGCGTCTAGGGTCGACCGACCCTGCCGGAAACCGTACTGGTTAGGTGAGAGGCCACCTGCCTGATTCATCGCCGTAACCGGTCTTTTAACAGCTTCTCCAATACCTTCCCAGCTGTGTCAAGCATACACAATGGGCGGTAGGAGGAGGTAGGAGGACGGCGACTCTGGGTTTTGTTTTCCCTTGGGAATTAGCACAAGACGCGCGGTCTTCCACCTGGCGCTAAAAGACTCAGCCTTCAGACATGCATTATAGATATCTAGTAGAAGACGGTGGCTGCAGCGCCCCACTAGTTTGAGTACCTCGGCCGGTATACCGTCGGGACCAGAGGCTTTTTTGCTTTTCAGCGATCGTAGGACTCCTTCCAGTTCCTCCATCGAGAAGATAGGGAAGTCGCCCATGTCGCTGAAGTCCCGCTCGGCACGGACCGAGTGGGCCGGGAACAACATCTTAACGACGTGTTCCGCTTTAGCCTCGTCTAGTGGAGCTGGTGACCGCGAAATCCCCAATCGCCGAGTTACTATCTTGTAACCTAGCCCCCAAGGGTCTGCATCCACGGTCTCCGTCAGTTCGCTCCAGCAGCGTGCCTTGCTCACGTTGATGGCTCGACGGAGACGAACCTTTGCCGTCTTATACTCGGCTGACCTGGCGTTCGCGTCTATGCGATTCCTCGCACGTTGCGCAACTCGTCTTAGTCGAATACACTCTCGGCGGAACCCCGCAATCTCCGGTGTCCACCAGTACACGGGTCGCTTCTGGTGCTTCGGCCCCCCCGTCCCCCGTTGGTGAAGTTTTCAGGGGCTACCACCCCTGAGGAGATCTTTCTGTTGAATTTATTCTCGTCGATTTTGTTGACGTTATATCTTTTCACCAGCCGTGGGGGCCCCGGGCGCTCTCGTGTACCATCTATGGCTCTAAATGAGATATATTGGTGGTTGCTACCGCTATAATCCTCGAGAACTCTACAGTCCTGAACGAGCGTGACCAGCTCTTAGGAGGCGAGGGTAATATCAAGAATGGTTTCCAAATATCCTGGGCAGCGAAACGTCGTCGTGTTCCCTGTACTGAGAATCACGAGTCCAGTACGTGCCACCATGTCCAGAATGTATTTCCCTCTGGAGTTGGTATGCGCCATATCCCAGTCTACCGCCCTGGAGTTGAATTTCTCAGCTACCACCAACTCACCAGCGGCAGCGAGGATAACATCCCTTTTTTTGGCAGAGTAATAATAATAATAATAATAATAATAACTCCTGAGTTAGGTAATCCCCACGTCCGGAACACAACATCTACGTTCCACGTCCAGGGCGGCAACAGCTGTACTTATGTACAATACGCATAGCTGGCTAACTGGGTTCCGAGTAAATTCCTCGGTTTTGCTTTTTTACTTTTGACCTGTTTCTAACTTCAGGTCACCAGACGGACTGGATTTTTCGGCCACCTGTAGGACATGGACAAATAAACGATTTGGAAATGGACTCACACCATATTTAGAGCTGGTGATGTGGCGGCCAGGGTCAATGTTATTGCAGGTTTAACGGAGACCCTTCCGTTGTCCACATGCCCCCTGCGATGGCAAGCATGTAGCAATGGTGGCCATGTATGTCGGTGCATGGGAGCTCTGAAAGCTTCGTTGAGTAGGAGCCTGGAGTCAGTGCAGAGATTGCGTATTCGCTCTCTGCCAGGACATATGCCGGTTCCACCGGAGTACCGGATCGGACCTCCAAGGTTAGTAGCCCTGGAGTGGGTGTGTACACCAGCGGCTAGCCTTGCTACAGAAGGGATAATTTCAAATGAATACACTTGAACACCAATCGTGGCAGAGGGTGCACGTAAATACCCTCGTTTAGAAACCGCCGATTCGCCACAAGCAAAGAGGAAAAAGAGTAAGGAGTCAGATAAAATCAAGAAAGATGCTGACAGAATCAGTAGAGAATTGAGAAACTTGTTGTTTGGAAACAATGTTCCCAAACCAAGATTTTTAATTAAAGGAGAATGGAAACTTCCAAAAGGTCAGTCCATTCTTAATCGCTAGAGAGATTGCTAATTGTGCTGATGGTCCCGTTAAAGAAATCCGGAAGACTTTTAATGGATTGCACGTCGAAACTATTAACGACAGTCAACGCCAGAAAGTCCAGGCATTGAAGAAGATCGGTGAATTTGCTGTATCTATGTAACCGCATAGCACCCTTAACACATGCAGAGGAGTTGTTGTTTGCCGTGATCTTCTAAACTGTACAGAAGAAGAAATAGTACAGGAAATGTCGAGTCAAGGAGTGATTCAGTGTCACTAATGACCAAAGTAGTCGATGGCCCTAAAAACCTTAAAAAAAAAAAAATAATGTAATTAATAACTCTTAAATCGATTACACCTTGAGGAGTTAAATGTAATCGTATTGTATTTCTGTTTATCGCTGCCACTCTCTATGAATGCTGAATCAGTTTCCATGAAATATTTATTAAATTATTCTTACTGTGTTTATGTCACCAATGGGGATCATGATTTGAAACAAAACAAAGTAGCAGTCATTTGGTTGCAAGTTTTCCCTGTTACACGCATCAAAAACTTTATTTTGACATTTGTAGCTTACTTCTATCTTTACTACTTATTTGAACTTATGTTCCTAATTTTTATGTCAAGATCAGTGACTAGTATGATTTACAGGCAGTTAGAAATCTAAAGGCACGTATCTGTGCTTCAACAACTCTTATAAAGAATGTTTGAAATGGCTCATCTTTTGTATTCTTGCCCCTTAAACCTTCTACTTTCTGTAATGACTGTATCCAAATATATGCATTTCTTTTACATTGCAACAATTTGTATACACTATTACCTTGAATATCTTTGTACTAATTTCTATATTCCAGATGTCCAGTACCCCTTGATTTTCACAGTGTCCATATTATGAAGCCAGTAGCAAGTAATATTCAAGATGGTATTTCTTCCTTATCTTTTTGCTTCAATCTTTTTCTTATATCATCCATAGCTGTTAAAATAGCAACAAAGTTTACTATTTATAAGGTGTGGAATATTACTCTCCTGGACTAAAGTTTGTGAAATCCAAAACTATTCAGTTTGAAATAAATATTTTCCTGTCTTTATTTTTATATCCATTTAATTATAATTTTTTTCCTAATTTTCTTTTTTTGGTCTTTTAAGAATAACATTTACTTGGGCTACAATTATAAACAGCTCCCTCACAAAAGTTAAATTATATTTTTCACAAAACTACAGATGAAATAAAGATTTTTAAATGTTGTAAATTTTGAAAATTTCATCATGTAAGTAACTGAAAATTTTGTCTGATATTAGAAGTCAGAAATTTAAATCTGCAAGTACATTGTCAGTATACAAAAGGAAAAAGGTTAGCTAAAGAACTGTTATACAGGTGTTATTTAAAGGGGCTGCTACAGGACAAATTCCTTGGATGTTATAGATGTAAAGTGGATGTTATAGAACTTATTTACTTTCATTCATTTTAATGTAGCATTTTAAAACCGTTATTGTAATATATCTAAAAATACTTTGTGCAAATAAAAGCCATTAAATTATTTGTCTGTTGTTAAAACTGCTGCTTAATCTAAAAGTGCCCAATTGTTTATTTTTTAATAAATTCCGTTAGAAATACGATTTATTTGTACTGATTCATCTTTGTAAACACAACTGTTATATTTACGTTTGTATGCATAGAAGTGCACAGTGAATTTGATAAAAGTTGCATTGGCACTATTTCTTTTTCAGCTTTTCAAATGAAAGGAACGTTACAACATAAAAGAGCATAGCGTTCATTATTCTATTGCTGAATAATTATATGTAAAGTTATATTATAATAATAAAAGACATACATTATTTTCTTTTTTAATTAATTCAATGAATCAATGAAGAAAGTATTGTAATGTTCCTTAGACAGATCAGATATACATGTGAGTTAATATGATGAAGAGTAGTTAATTGAATGTAGCCCACCAGGCTGGTCTAGTAACCCACCGGGTTGGTCTAGTGGTGAACGCATCTTCCCAAATCAGCTGATTTGGAAGCCGAGAGTTCCAGCATTCAAGTCCTAGTAAAGCCAGTTATTTTTACACGGATTTGAATACTAGATTGTGGATACCGGTGTTCTTTGGTGGTTGGGTTTCAATTAACCGCACATCTCAGGAATGGTCGAACTGAGAATGTACAAGACTACACTTCATTTACACTCATACATATCATCCTCATTCATCCTCTGAAGTATTATCTAAACGGTAGTTACCGGAGGCTAAACAGGAAAAAAGAGAGAGGCTGGTCTAGTGGTTAACTTGTCACAAATCAGCTGATTTCAAAGTTAAGAGTGTTAAATTTAAATCCTAGTAAACTCAGTTACTTTTGTGTGGATTTGAATACTAGATTGTGGATACAAGTGTTCTTTGGTGGTTGGGTTTTAATTAACCACATCTCAGGAAGGGTCGACCTAAGACTGCAAACTACACTTCATTTACATTCATATATATCATCCTGATATAAATGAATCAGGATGATATTTCCTGACTCAGGATATATATAGGTGGTTCCACTGTAATAAGGTGGAACCACCTTGCAATGGTTCCAGAGGCTAAACAGAAGAGAAAGAGAGAGTTAATTGAATCTGTGATATAAGTTGTAATCATCTACCTGTAAGGTATAAATCTAGTATGTAAAAAACACAAATGATTCTTTGATTTGAAAAATGACTTGAACTTTTCACAAAGTTAAATGATTATGTCAAGGATGTTGGAAGTTTGTCAATTATGACAAATGAACAAAATATAGCAGAATAAAGTGAATTCTTAAACATAAAAGGGATTAATTTAGTGGTTGTTTTAACCTGTTCTTCAACAGGCTGCTAAGTTTGAAAGCTAAACAGATTATTATTTTCACAACTCATCATGATTTTCATACTTGTCTGATATATGGCCCTTGCACCATGGATGATTCTTATTGCTTTATATTTTCAACAAAAAATTTTAGTTCTTTGTAGATCCAACTTCTTTTAATTTTTATCATTCTTGATCTTTTAGGCCTCTCTTCTTTTCACCTTCTGCTGATCCTTCTAGCAATGTTTTAGTCAATCCTTCTCCCCACGATATCTCTTGGACAATTAGGTTTCCTATTCTGAATTAAGCCTGTCCATAATCTAATCAAGATTCTAAATTTGTTCACTCTCCTCATTACTTTTTTATTTTCTGATTGATGCTCCTACTTCATCCTGTTACATTTGTACTTGATCTTTTACAGGAAGATTATGTGGTTTTCTATAAGATCAGTACAATTCTACTGTATATGTCTTCCACCATTTAAGTATATCCGTTTCCTTTTCCTTTTTTTTACACGTAGTTCATATTATCCATTTCTTTCTAAATGTTTTGTATGTGATAATTCATCTGCAAGACATTTCTCATTTGCTTTTTGAATCTTATTGATTCATTATTCAATTTCCTGTAGAACATCTCAACTTCTTCAACCTTGCTGTTTTTTTTTTAATTGCCTATTTTCTTACATTTTTAGCTCTAGAAGCTAGTTGGAACACTGGCTGCTAAATGTTTTGAGGCTCAGTAGCTGTTTGTGGCACAGACATTCAGTCTTAAGCTTTAAGGCGACCAAATGTGGTGGTGGTGGTGGGGGAAATGCCAAGCAAACCAAATTCTCTCTTATCCAATTGATGCAATTTGTTCCACCCTCCATTTAGTTAATTTCTCAGCTCTTTTAACTAACTCCCTTTAATATTACTTTTATTACTACTACCATAATTACAGTGCATTTGGAAAGTTGCTGTGCACTGGAATTATGGGAGTGTAATAAACAAACTTTCTTAATTATTACTTTGCATGTTTATTTCATTATTTTAAAGTAATGGATATTACAATAACTGAAATAGTTTATAAAAGGTGTTGAAAATGACCTCTTCAAACATTAATACAACGTTGCACATGTTTCAGTTTGTTTTCCTACACATTAACTAACTGATGTACTGGAATGTCTCGTATGCTGTTATTGTAGTTTTTAGTTTGTCAATTGTGTGTGTTCTGTTGCGATACACTGCTATTTTTACTGCCTCCATAGAAAGTAATATGGGGGAGTCTAACTAGGCAATTGTGCAGGCCAAAAAGCCCTCAAAATGGTTTGTTTACCAATGATATTTCATAAAAAATCATTGACCTCTTAGCTGTGACACTATCTTGTTGGGATAGCCATGATTGATTTCCACTTCTGTTAACTGATTAATGAAAGTTATTAAAACAGTTCAATAATGACCACTATCAACTGTATTTTCAAAAACAATTGAACTCGCAATGCGCATTCTGTTCACATCACACCAGTCTGCAATTTTTGCGTCATATAAAGATTGTTCATGCAATTCAGAAGAGGTTAGTAGTCAAACACAGTTGTATATTTTGTAATTTAATATATCCTCCCAGTTGAAACCACTCTTTCTGTAAAAAACCTAACCTTCAGTATACCTATGCAATTTTGGTCAATAAAACGTTTAAACTATTTACAATAATTTAGTCTTTTGGCATGATCTGTTGGTTTCAGTTCTTGAATACACATTACTTTGTAGGAAAAGAGTTTCACATCTTTTCTTACACCTTTATGTGTGTTAGCATGTCTGATATCTTGCTGCTTCGCTAACTTACGCATTAGCTTTGATGGACTTTCTGCCATAGCATCTGAAATATCTGTTTGTTAATTTAGGTGGTCTTCCACTTTGATCAGCATCTTCAGCAGAGCCTGTTGTTCGAAATTTTTCGATAAGAGTTTGAAATGCATTGCATTTAGGAACAGCAAGTATCTGAAAACTTTTCAGAAAAATTGCGCTTCACTAATTCAGTATACTTGTCACCTTCTTGAAAGGCATGTTCAGTGTCTTTCGTGAAAAGCGTATTCCTCTATTAAAAGAATCATTTGTTTTCTCACAACTGTTGATTCTGATAAACGAAACAACACAAAATGAAAAAAAGAATATTCAATAAATCACATCTAATGTCTTAGTTTATCACTGAGCAATACCCAATGAACCATGGGCAACCAACCTAACATAAAAAGACCAGAATGCACCACATGATTCTAAAATATAGAGTGACTTTTTGAACGCACTGTTATGATCACTATCAATAAAAGCACCTGGCAGTCTACATATCTGATTCATTGCATTTCTCAATTTCTCTTCTGAAAATAAATAGTCAGTTTTTTATCTGTTTTCATCTCCAGCAGATTTCTAAAAAACTACCAAAGAAGTTGGAGATTTTGAAATCTCCAGCCTTCTTTTGTAGGTTTTTTACTAGCCTTATATTATTACCATTATTATTAGTATATTTTGTAGTATTTATTATCCTTCCTCCACTTTCATTACATGTTCTCAGTTGTTTCCTTTCGCTTGTTCATCCCTCCAAAGTACGTTTGGGTGCCTTACAGCACCAGTTTCCATATTATTATTCTATAACAATATTTATATTACTCTTCCATAATTTTCTCTTTCTCTTAATACAGTACTTCAATTGTACCATCTTCATATTGATTAGTTGCCATATAAACTTTTATTGAAAGCAGGTTGCTGGGTTTATTCTCATTCTGACGGCACTTTTCCTATCATTAGTAAAAACTATCCTAGTAAACTAAATTTCTTTTTTTTAGAATTATTCCTACATCACTTCTACTTTTTTACTTCCTGAATTGTAACATCATCTTCTAATAACTTCATCCTTTCTCATTTCACTTTATTTACTCCAGTTCCATTACTTCTATGTTTACGTTCACTCTCTTTTAAAATTTTCTAACTTCTTTGTTTGCAAAAATGTTTCTACATTTAATGTACCTGTATGTATTTCCTTTCCATCTTTTTCTGACTTCCAGTTGCTGATTACGTAAACCAGGTTGATAAAACATAATATTTATAGTTATTAATTTTAATTCATTAAAATTCATTATCGCATTTAA
This sequence comes from Lycorma delicatula, assembly GCF_047948215.1. Taxonomy (NCBI): domain Eukaryota; kingdom Metazoa; phylum Arthropoda; class Insecta; order Hemiptera; family Fulgoridae; genus Lycorma; species Lycorma delicatula. The sequence continues at coordinate 169,980,075 of NC_134457.1, forward strand.
AAGTTACACAAAAAAACATAGGAAAAACATATCCTTATTTATAATTTGTTAAAAATTCCTTTTTGCGCTCTATAGTATATGTGATTTCTAATATTCTGGCTCTCACAAAGTGTTATTTTCTTGAAAACACTGCATAAACCACTCTAAATTCTGTTTCACATGTATTAGTGAGTATAAAAATCTTCAATAATTTAAAAAGGGAATATAATCTTTAACTTTCAGGCAAGTAATACAAAAAGTACATCGTAATATTAAATGCTATCATTGAATATTTATACTTCCTTCCTCTTCATCCACCAGTTGACCTTCATTAAATAGTTAATTACTTTTTCCACGACCACTTTCAGTTCTCTTCAGTATCCTCTTTAAAACCTCCCTTATTTTATACCCTAGCATCCGTTATGACTTATCAGCACTGTCCTTGCCACTTAACTGCAGTTTTAATTTATTGATCAGGCAAACACTGTTCTATTCACTGATAAACAATCACTGACAAAAACCATACTAAACGATCCGTTATCAATACTTTCTTTTGGAGCTATAATTTCTTAATCTCTTCCTACATGTTCTACAATAAAGACCTTCTTGCCATGTATCTGGATAAAAGTCATTATGGGTTATTTAATTGTTATTTGAATAATTCAAACCACCATCTGAATTGCATATGAGAGATATACTAAATCTGTTACTTTAGCAGCTCCCAAACCATGCACATGGATATCAAGAGCCTCTTAAATTTTTTGACAGGAATTGTGCACAATAGATGTATAAGTAGCATCATTCATGTTATAGTAAACCTTTTAAATATTAAGTTGCTTACGTGTACTTTTATTTTCGAATTCATTAATGCGATCTTCTTTGAATTGAATTCATTAATGCACTACGCTATTCTGTTATTATCCTGTTCCAGCATATTTACTAATACAACTGGTTTTGTTATTTTTTGTTTCCCATAACAGTTCTGAAGGACTGCGGGAGTTGTTTCTTTTCCCAGAATTTATTTATAATTCATACCGCATAGATAAATTGGTACCTATGTTGTGAGTAAATTGCAATTTACTCACAACATATATTTTATTATAATTCTTAATAGTCACAAATAAAATCAATAATTTTATTGTAATACCAAATAAATGGAGGAATGAAAAAGTACTAAACTTTACCGACCAAATTCTAATTAATACGCTACTATATCTACATCAATGTTTATCGAGTGACAATGGATTAAAGAAAATTTGAAAATGTATTGACTGGTTTTTTGAAACAATAGGACACTGTGGTTCAATTTAACTACAAAACGTGATTTAAAGATCACCACAATTACGGCCTGTGAATAGCATTGGAAACTGTTGAACATATGAAATGTTTGAAGGGAAAAAAGTTGAATTAGCATAAGTACTTATTATTTCATTATTATTTAAGGACTTATACAGTTGGCACAAGTCAACACAACAAGCAGCACCTGAATTAAACATTCCTCGTTCAATTACTCATAATGTGTTAAGGAACCTTTTAAAATTTGTTCTTGTCAAATAGTGCCACCAATCACACAACAAGATAGGATTAATTGTAAGAATTCTGCTTGATTGTTTGATGATGACAATTATCTTAATTGAAATAACTCGATCTTATGAGGCTACTTTTCATTTACTTTTAAAGGTAAATAAAACATCAGATTCTGGGGTTCAGAAAACCCCCATTACAATGCTGAGCACATCAGGACAGTTTGAAAATTAATGTGTGACAAGTGACATTGGTGAGAATTACTTCATTTTTCTTTTATGAACATTTACCTCGATATATCGGAAAGTTTTTCTTTTCCTCATCTACAACATTTACAACTTATATTCCAGCAATTTGGACCCTGCTACTGCCACGAGTATAACCGTTCAGTAATTAATAAGTGGTTAAACGGTCTGGTCAATTTGAAATATTATTTATTTGAATATAGCTTCAAATTTAATAATCTTAAAAATTAATAATGGTTTTTTCCAAAGTAAATAATTTTTATAAAATAAAATAAAAAATTAAAACAGCTGCAGGCTTTAGCTAAAATATTACAGCAGCTTTTGAACTTTATTCAACAAATAAATTTTTGGACTGAACAAATATACATCAGGATAGACAAATGTTAAAGTTATGGGGAAAATAAAAAGGTTTTGTGTTTTTTTTTTGAATTTTGACCATTTTCATATATAGGTGACTATATAAATAAAATAGTTTAATAAATGGTAAACTCTTTACACACAATATATTTAAATACTTTTACACAAAATATACACTATAAATCATTACAAGCAAAACTTTTTTTGTAATGCTATTAACCATAAAGAGAAGGCTAATTAGATATTTCAGAACTTACATATGTGTGAATATTTTGATGTTGCAAACAGTACCTAAGACCAATACATTCAGGGTTTGAAGATGTAGGTTCTTTAAACTGATAACCACTGACGGTGAAGTTTAATATTTTGTATTGTAAAATATTTTTGTTTAAAAATACCTACAACTGAATAGTTTTATATATTAGAAATAAATAATTAAAGGATATTTACATAAACATAAATTAAGTTATTAAATAAGGCACCTAAAAAAAATAATGGTCATGGGAATTAATAAAATAAATAAATACATTCTTTAAACAATCGGTGCATTTGATGTAATAATTTATGACTGCATACAACAAAGTTGTGTTTATAAAATACACACACACACTATATATATATATATATATGTAAGTAATGTGTGTTTAATTAAGGACCCTACAGTCCTAGTTTGAGATACTACAACTACAAACTATGTTAAAGAGTCACGGGTAGATCCATAGTCAAAGATGTACTGATCAAATCCCAAAAACCAGGATACATCAACTCAAGCTGATCCTCATAGTGTCCTTGGTTTGGATCTAACAGGCATCTGGCTGAACACTAGATTGAGAAGTTCTCACGTTGACCACAATACAAGCTTATTCAAAAATCTTATGCATTATTTATTTAATGTTTTGACCACCTCAAATATATGCTTTTCTTCTAGATACTAAGGAATCAGCTGAGGACTGGTTTGGGCTTCATGAAGAATTTTAGAACTACATAAACTGAATATAAACTACTTAACCAAACACTAAATGTAGCAGTATGTTTATTAAATACAGTTGCGAGATAAAGTTATCAAAGAAAATAGAGAGAGAAAATGAAATCAAACTAGAATTAGTACTATTAAACATTAGTCGGTACTTTGATATTTGAAATTAAAACAGAACAAAATTTGTTCTTAATAAATAAGGGTTTAAAATATTACTTTAATACTACCATAAAATTAGATTTATGTAGTAACTTGTTATATTATTTTCTATCTCATTTAATACACGAATCTTTTCAAGACATCCTCATTCACTGTTTACAAAACATCTGATACTATTACTTTATTTATAAAAAATAAACCTCTGGGAACAGGATGGCAAGTGCAGTTGAATAATAACATAAGCAGTAGCCAGGATTTTCTCCAGGGGGAAAATATGAAAATGTTTTTTGTTAAAAAATGGTTTTATTTGAACATTTTAAAACGCCAAAAGTAATAATTGGAATGCTATTCGAAACTATCTAAATCATAACTCAGCACTACCCTATGAGAGTTCTGTGTTAATCCTGACAAAATTTCTTTCTCAAATTTATTTTTAGCTTCCAGAACACTCTTTTTATGCACACTTATCATGCAAAGACCGACAAGCCGATTTTCTGTCATTGCTGACTGTAACCAAGTTTTTGTCCTGCATAAGGTGCTGAAGGATCATTCGATAGTAAACGTTGTGCAAGTGAGATAAGTAGGGTCCATTGTATGGATGGGTAGAACAATCGGGTTTCTTTAACTACTGCAACTAATACTACCTCCTTCAGTTCGGCATTTGGCACATTTTTTCCTTTCTATTGGTTTATTCCTTTCTAAAGTAAAACTTCACCGAAGAAATCATTAGTAACAAAATAAGATCGGTCAGAATACTGACTTTTCCGTGTCAAGTCAAGTAAATTAACGAATTACATTCCAAAACTGTCTTCCTTACTAAACTACGTATCATAGATAAAAAAAAAATATATTTCATATGTTGTTCCCGAGTGACCCACTGTCATAATAAAATCACGGTAAACAAATTGAACAGTCGCCGAGCATTACTGATACATTCAACAAAGTGTTATTTTCTATTCAAACAGTTAACATCACATTAATATAGTTATATAAAATGCGTGATTATACTGAAATGATGTGAAGTTTGTTTTTAATAAAATGATATCACTTTTCTTTTCCTGTTTAGCCTCCGGTAACTACCGTTTAGATAATTCTTCAGATGATGATATGTGTGAGTGTAAATGAAGTGTAGTCTTGTACATTCTCAGTTCGACAATTCCTGAGATGTGTGGTTAATTGAAACCCGACCGCCAAAGAACACCGGTATCCACGATCTAGTATTCAAATCCGTTTAAAAATAACTGGCTTTACTAGGACTTGAATGCTGGAACTCTCGGCTTCCAAATCAGCTGATTTGGGAAGACGCGTTAACCACTAGACCAACCCGGTGGGTAAAAAAAAAAAATGATATCACTGTCAGACACGTTTTTAACCTGTTTGATTGCTGAAATAGCAATATATTGGTGGTAACGATTGTTAAAGTGTAGGGTATTCTGCTCGCTCCAGTTAAGAGCAGGCTTGGCTTTGACAGATAGTATATCTACATTTTTTAATATTTTTCATTTCCTGGCTATATACTTGAACTGTTTAGCTATAATAGCATACGAGTCATAACATTATTACAACTAATAATAACAGCATTTGGTGTTGCATTATACAATGCATGTGAATGTTTGACAATCTGGTTAAATGTTACTTCTCGGAGTTTTGGCAGATCACATTTCAAAAACAAAAAAAAATATCTATAATTTTAGCATTCAAAATTCTCAGAAAGATTTACATACACATGTATAAATGTTTTTTTTTTTATTTTATTTGTTTTACTTTTTTTTTTGTTGATATCTTTAAATCGGAGGGAGGGATTTGGATGAAATTTGTGAGAATGGTTTTGTATATGGAGCATTGATGCCAATTCATTTTAGCACAGTAACTCAGGGTCGTGGAGAGATACGATCACCTTAAGTTCCGTTTCTCTAAATTTTACTCAAAGAGTAGAATGATTTTTATACATAAATATTCTTTACATGCATCTTCACATATTTCAATGTTCTACTTCAATTTCCTCCTACGTATTATGTATTATGCACAAAAGTGATAATTATATTTTTGTATGTTTTCTAAATTATTAAAATTATGAAAATCCACCTTACCGGCAAATTAATTGTGTCTCTCTTGATCTTTCAGTGCTTAGACCATCGTCAGGAAAATAAAATAATGTTATAAAATAAAGTCAAAAAATTAAAATGATTAAGCAGTCATGACGGTTAACTAGTATGGCAGTTGATGGCCATGACTGCTTAATCATTTTAATTTTTTGACTTTATTTTATAACATTATTTTATTTTCCTGACGATGCTCTTAGAACTGGAAAATCTAGAAAGACACATTTAATTTGCTGGTAAGGTGGATTTTTACTTTTATAATAATTTATTAATTATATCAGCGGTAACCAAGATTCAGAAATTGTTTTTTTTAAAAATATATTGTTTAAATTATTTAACGTACTGAGAATTTCATTCAAGTAAATATGCAAATAGCATAAACAATTAAATTAAATGACTAATATTAAAAAAAAAAATTAAGAGTGCCCAGGAAAAGTAATCGATCGTTACTTTTAATTGAGAGTTAAACTAGAAAAGAGTGCTTAGTCCAAAACAGCTAAAAACTTAATTAATTGGATAATTAGTAGTATAATATGTCCAGATTCAATCGTCATGTTGACCTTTGCCCCTTTAGTCTAAGTTGAGGCAGAACCTCAACGTATGTTTTCCAAGATTATCCCCTGTTTGTAGTTAAATTTACTCGCTGAAAGAGTGGTTTTACTGCAAAATATATAGCAAAACACGGCTTTGAGATGCGTCCAAAATTACAGCAAAGAACCAACTAAGAAATTGACGATTGAATCTGGACGTGTTTTTTCACGGGTTTATTCGAATATATTAAAGAACGGTTGCTTTCAATAATGAATGTGTGTTCACGTTAAATTTACATGTTGAAACAGTTGATTTAGTGACAAACATTCGTCGTAAAACATATGCTTGAGATGCTCCATGAGGTTTTACCTATTGTATTTTATTATATATACCGCTGATGACGTCATGGGGAATCCCGTTTCTTATAACATGACGTCAGCTGTCAATCGTTCTTTATATTGTTGATCTTTGACTCTAGAATAAAATATCGTATCGATTTATAGACTCGTATCAATTTCTATCTTACAGCCTTAATGATGGAATGGAATGGAATGAAATCGCACTTGTCCTAAATGTGACATAAGCTCATCAATGTTTATCCAGTAAACCGAATTATTTTCATCGATAAACTATTGAAAAAATTCTTTTTGTCAGTTTCGAAAACCCTAAATATTAGTATTTTTTTGAAGTAGATTCCAACCTTGCGGTTTTGATCCTAACAATTCAGCTTGATTTTTTGATAAGTTTAAGTCCCTAACCGAGTCGTTTAATTTACCTTGTGATATGAGATGCGGTATCGGAAGGTAATTCAAAATCGAAATCATTGTTGTCTTCTTCAGTACTGCCTGATTCTTCATCGCTGCTTTCAAAATATACATTCACAGGTGGCTCAGGAAATTGAATAATTTCACAGCGAGGCACAGGCCTAATTGCAGATTGCAATGAACGATATTTTACAGTATGTTTAGATTTTAGAAAGTAATGTTACGTAAAAAGTAGTGTTTTTTTACTTGATTTTTTTTGTTTAAATGATTTTTTTAAATAATGAATTTTATAAATTGAAAATTTCTCAAATAAAAGAATCGGTCAAAGATGATGTATTTAACTCGATGTTAAATAATGTAGAATGTGCTGCTTGGGCTTCATTTAAAGACGTTTGCAAAACTCTTCTCGCAAATAAAGATTCGACAATAACCACAATATTGTTAATCAACTTGTTGCTTCGTACAGAGCTGTGGGATGTAATATGTCTTTGAAAATACATTTCCTCCACTCGCATCTGGATTTTTCCCCGGTCAACCTCGGAGACGTAAGTGATGAACACAGTGAACGTTTCCACCGAGACAATTTGGTGATGCAAAGCTGCTATAAATGGAAACGGAATGCTAACATGCTAGCCGATTACTGCTGGACGTTAAACATCACAAAAAAATCCGAATGGAATCTCTGCTTTGGAATTTAAGATGCGCTACTCAGAAAAAGGCGACGAGTTTCTTAATTCGATTGTTACCGGCATTGAAACGTGGATTTCATATTACGTGCCAAGGAGAAAACGACAGTCAAGCGAATGGCGTCATCCTTAATCACCAACCAGACCGACAAAGGTCTGGTTCCAAATCAGCTGATTTGGAAGTCGAGAGTTCCAGCGTTCAAGTCCTAGTAAAGCCAGTTATTTTTACACGGATTTGAATACTAGATCGTGGATACCGGTGTTCTTTGACGGTCGGGTTTCAATTAACCACACATCTCAGGAACGGTCGAACTGAGAATGTACAAGACTACACTTCATCCTCATTCATCCTCTGAAGAATTAGCTAAACGGTAGTTACCGGAGGCTAAACAGTAAAAGAGAGAGAGACCGACAAAGGTCAAGCCACAGACATTTGTACTAAAATGATGGCCACAGTCTTTTGGGATCGGTTTGGCATAAAAGTGATCGATTTCATGCCGCGTGGAACGACTATAAATGCAGAAGCCTACTGCGAAACTTTACATAAGTTATGGCACGCCGTTCAAAATCGGCGACGTGGGCGGCTGACCGACGGCGTCTTCCTGCTGCACGATAATGCATGTCCACATCTTGCGGGTCTGACACGTAATTTACTGAGAACATTTGGATGGGAAATTTACGATCCCACCGTAGAGTCCGAACTTACCTCCTTCTGATTACCATTCGTTTGGGAAAGTGTAAGAATGTTTGAGCGGTAAGCGATTCGCGCGGGTGACGATGAACTTAAAAATGCAGTTAATCAGTGGCTAAATGGACCGGCGGCGGAAGAATATGACGACGGTATAATGAAGTTGGTGTATCGCTACGATAAATGTCTTAATGCATGCGGCGATCGTATAGAGAAGTAGTATAAGGTATTTAGTTTAAGAGAAATAATAGATATTTATAATGTTTTCAGAATCCATTTTTTTGCGATGAAACGACCTTTAGAGAAAACCTCTCTTATTGTATTTCTACGTACGGGTACCCCAACCGTATCTGTATATAAAATATGAAAAATATCTACGACAACCATTTTTAATAAAAGGAAAAACATTGAACTAAATCCGATCCAATTTCTGAACTCGTTCAAAAATCATCCAATTTTTGCGAAGAAATAAGTCTAATACAACTTTTTTATTTATTAATCAGTTACATAAAAATGCACACACACACACACACACACACACACACACACAGAGAGAGAGAGAGAGACAGAGACACACACACACACACACACACACACACAGAGAGAGAGAGAGAGAGAGAGAGAGAGAGAGAGAGAGAGAGAGAGAATGCTATGCACAGACACATATAAACTCAAAAAAAATTTAAGAGAAAGTATTTAGAAGTATTTAAGACATAACTCGATAGCCAAATGTTAAAAATCTTATGGACAAACAGAATCAATAATGAATGAGAATAGAACCCTCTGGAAGATTATTACAAAAATAAGAGACATACTAACTGTGGAAATACACTGTGACGTAGACGACCGCTGTGACGTATTAGACGTTTATAGCCGCTTACAATCGCAAATGAGAGCTTCAATAGCGGCCGGACAGGACAGAAACGAAGCAACTGACGATCTCTGCACGGCTTGGCGTGACGGGTGGCGGGATTTGTGGACGCCTTCCGGTCATCCGTATTCCGATAGTAGAGCGCCTGGGTGATCATGCACGGTCTGTACATACGGTACGGCTTAGATCCGGCCCCTGCTTGATAAGAGGGGAGGTTTGTTAGCGGGTGAGAGCCCTGCACTGCCGTTAGCCGGCCTGACGGCGGCTGGCAGACGTTTTTCCTCCCCCTACGGAAATATTACGAATAAATAAACATAAATAAGACAAAACAATAAAAATCACGAATTAAAATAAAAAATAATTATAGATCAAATTACAAAACCGAGAAGATTACACAAAAATAGAAAACCGAGCGTGCGTAATAATAAAACAAAAACCGTGTAACCGTAAGAAAAGATTCGAATTCAGTTTACATCTGCTAAAATAAAGGGTCCACCTATAGATCGAATAAAACCTTCACCGAAACCCGAACGATAATAATAATTAAAAGTTTTTTAAAAATCCGGAATTAACTGTTTTCCGTTGAACGCGTACATTAATATTTGTTTAATAATTTTTATTAATGCCTTCTGAATTGTGAATCGTTTTATAAATATTTGTTTTATTCGGTATCTTCATATCGTGTTTATATTTTAAATAATAAATACGGGCGTTAATGACAGCTATTATTTATTTTGTAATTTAAATTTTGATTTTTATAATTCACGTTATAATGACGCGATCGGTATGTACCGATTAAAATAAAAGATTTGATTACTTATTTTTACGTGTACTTTTATCGTACGGTGTCGACGATTATAGAGATTTAAATAGCAGTTAAAAAAAAATATATAACCTCACCGCTAAAAATTATGTTGTTTAATAAATTAGGATCTGCAGAAATATTGTTCACCGTAATTTTGTACGACTCGAATCTTTTAAAAGACTTTTCTTATATCTTTTCTTATATCTTATATCTACTGGGATATAAGAAAATACGCTATAAAACACTAAATGTAAAATTCACTAAAGCACATCACCCATTTAATTTTGTTTTCTTGTCTACTTAGGTTTTTGCAGCATGTGTTTTATTAAAGCATATTGGTAATTAATTTATCAAAATTGGTAATATACATGTTTGTTTATAATCATACTTTGTAACTACATCAAATAAACAAATCACAAACCACAACAGAAAACATACATCTTGATCTGTTACAAATCTCATAAATTAAAATTACATTGTCTATTCAACCAATGTAATAAAAAGTTATGAAAACATTATTGTTTAGTAAGTTGTTCCTAGGGAATAGGTAAGATTTTATTATTTTGATTTAGTGGGTTGTAAAATTTACTAAAATCATGCTTTCCTAATTCTAAGGCACTTTCATATTCTTTGGAGTGTTTTACGCAGTTTAATATATATGTGCTGGTGCTGTATGAATATCTGAACACACCCAATCTGTTTCTCTTATTAGCTGATGTGAGGGATTGTATAACCCTTCAATGCAGTAGCGACACTTTTATCTGGGGGGTATGATAACCCCTTATAGCAATAATGGCGCTAACATAACTGTCATGGCAGTCAATCTTTAAATCTCTTAGTGCTTATGACCCATTTTTTCGAAATAGCTTGGAATAGCAGTATCATTTGGAAGTAACTGTTTTGTGTCAGAACATGTATAATCATTATGTGTACAGTACCTAATATACTTTAACCTTAATCATGTTATATTAAACATTTTTTATATAAATTAATAATTTAAAGATGTTTACTAGAAAATCATCAAGTATTCTAATGTGCTATTGCCTTCTAATTTTCTATTTGTTTGATAATCTACTCTAAAAGTCTGAAGGCTTGTACATGGAATTGCAGTCTGTAGATTATTGCATTAAAATAATCTCAAGCATTTGAAATATATATATTGCTTGTAAATATTATACACAAATTCTCCTGAGTGGTGAGGATCTCCATCAAAGTGTACTGTAAGTGCAAGATGCTTGAAGAAACTGATCCCACAATGCCCTGCTCTCGTGTGTGTTAAAGTTGCTACTTTAGATTCAGTCTTTTCCATGTCTGCACATTCTGAAATTAACTTTACTTAAATTATTGTAGTAATAAAGCAATCATTTTTCATAAAAATATGTATTTTTTATGGCTTATTAGTTTAGTGACTTTTCCTGACTTTTAAGTCAAAGAAATAATCTTTTTGATTGAAAAATAATATAATCTTTTTTTGTTATATATTCTACTGCAACTAATTAGTCAGCATTACCATTTTTTTTTCAAATAAATTAATTCTAACTAAAATAACTGACTATATAAATAAACTGTAGCTAATTATTATATAGATAGTAGAAATCTTGTGCTTGCATGACTCATCTGAGAAGAGTTGCCTTTAGAGCAGATGACTTTATCAAAGTCAACAGTCATTGACTTCATGAAGTTATTGGATTAAAAAACAAAAATTAATCTAGAAAACTTTCTTTTCAATTCTTATTGGATATTTTAACTGTATACTAGTGTGTGTGTATATATATATATATATATACACGATTCCAAATATATAATATAAAATATGTAATACGCAACTGGAATTATAAGCACAGTAACTAGAAAAATATTTTGTAGGACTACAAATTAAAAAAACTTTTTTTTTAAACAAAGAATACCTTAATTGATAAAAATAATTATCACCTAAATAAATTATTTCTAAAAACAACTAAGAAACAACTTTGTTTTTGCCATATATCAATTATTTTTTTGTTGTATCAACATGTAAAATCTTATCTTACAAAAGAATATATCTTTGCAAAAACTGATTAAATATAGTCACAGTTAAACATAATTTTTTATATGGTGATAACAAATTAACCTTTCATAATGAGAAGTACTTATGTTGTGACACTTTTTGTTTGTTTTCTCATCTCATAAATAATTTTTTTTAAATTTACAATATTGATTGTTTTATGTAATTAAAACATGTATATCCACATAATATGAGAGTTTAATTTTATTAAAAAAGTTTTTTTTTTCTGTAATGTAAAAAATTACAAGCACTAATAAAACATGCACACACATAAACAAAGAATTTATAAATAATTTAAAACTGGTTATGAACTAGTAATTATTATAAAATAAGTTAGTAATAAATAAAAATGTTATAAAACCCATTAAACCAAACAAGTGTGCATCCTTTGCACCACCACATCCTTAAAATAATAATGTGTGAAATCCTAATTTAATGTAAATAAATTCAAACCAAATTCAGGGATGGACTGCTATCATTATGTGGTACAGTCAGGTTGTACCTATACAAAACAAAACTTTATCAATTTTTATGTTGTCATTAAATACCTGTGTACATAATTATAGTTAATATACAAAAGACTGCTTAGCAGCAATTGGCTTTTGTAAATTAACTATAATTATGTACTTATAACAATGGGCCATGCTTAATAAAATTACCTGTGTATACCAATCTCTATAAATAATGATTAAGGTTCAAATCCTAGTAAGGTAGTTATTTTTATACAAATCTCAATACTAGATCATAGATACTAATGTTCTTTGGTGCTGTTTCAATTAATCGCACATCTTGGGGATGGTCGACCTGAGACTACAAGACTACACTCCATTCACATTAATGATTTCCTCTAAAGTAATCTTAACAATGGTTCTGGGGGCTAAACAGAAACAGAAAGAGCTTTACTCTGAATCTTATTAAACATAAAAAAAGAGGTTTTCTTAATGACAAAAGAACATGGGAGTGGTATGCTATTACCTAGAGCTGTAGGAAGTTATATAGATATTTATTTCTTTTAATACCTGTTACATTCGATCATATTTCACATGTGATCAGAAGCAATAAACTAGCGGCAATTAGGGAAATATTTTATGGCAAATATTAAAAATTATTATAATACCTGAATTTGTTACTGAAGATGAATATTACATGGATATCGTGAGAATTGTTCATTGATTCAATATACTTGCCAAATATGGCGTAAAGCTTCATCAGACTGGTCTAATGCTTAAATTACTTAACAACTGATTTTCGAATCAAAGGTTCTGAGGTTCAAATCCTAGTATAAGTAAGTTACTTTTTTTACGTATTTGAATAGTATATAGTGTATCAGTTTACTTTAATGGTTGAATTTCGATTAACAACACATCCCAGGAATTGTTGACCTTTTATTTTAAATTTTCCCTCATTTTACATTTCATCCATATCTCATTGGGCCATAGGAGGTTTCTCAAAAAAGATTGTAACATTCACAGTAGGACTTGCTTGTACTTATATTAAATTATATATTTTTTTCATATTGGATTATTATTTATTACAATCTGAGTTTAATAAATCAATACATTTAAATTAAAAAAAAAAAAAAACGGTTTCCTTGTATGATCCAAATTTTTCATTAATTAAACTGAAACTAATGAAAATAAGTACCACTTATAAGTGGTACCAATAAGTTCTTATTGAAACTTGTTGCTGCAGTTATGAAAAAGTCCAAAATCCAGATTTTTGGTACAGTTGATTGCAATCAAAAACGGGGGTGTATAACTAGATCCGAAATTTTAACATCCTACGGCTAATCGTTTTTGAGTTGTGCGAGATACAGACGTCACGCCGAAACTAGTCAAAATGAATTTTTCGCGATCACATTAATTCGTACAAGAAAGTAAAAATAGATGACTTCGAAGAACAAACCTAAGAACCAGTTGTTAATACAAACAGAAAAGTAACTTTGACAATCGGTTTACAAGTTTGTTTCTTGCTACATTGTTGACAGACAAGAAGCTAACTTTTATTGGGATGGTAAGGAATGATTTGGAATAGAATGATGGAATAAGAGATTTGCCCTTTTGGAAGAAGATACTGCAACGACTGACAAACTTCCTGCAAAGATAGCTTAATTAGATGAAAAATCTGTAGCGCTTAACGCGTCCGTTGGTTCTACGGGAATTACGCATCTGTCGATTCCACAATTTAAGACCGGTAAATTGTACTTAACCCATCATCGCTACTAATATGAAATACGCTTACGAGGTATGCGAGAACTTACCAAAGTTATTTTTTTTCAAACAACAATATTATCCCCTTCAAAGTAGTTCCCTTGGGCAGCTATGCACCGGCGGAGTCGTTGTTCCCACTCCTAGTAGCAGCGCTGGAAGGCTTCAACTGGTAGGGCTTTTAACTGGTCGGTCACAGTCTTTTGAATATTCTCCAGAGTTCCAAAATGACGTTATTAAAATACCTGTAAAATAAAGTGATAAACATAAACATGTTTATTTAAAGAAAAAAAAATAGATTAATATTAAAAGAATTAAATTAAAAACGTTTTAGAAAACGTACTGATACAATAAATTAAGCATATACCACTCTTCTGATTACCGTGGCGGAGTGGTAACGTCTCGCCATTTCTTCTGGAGGTCCCAGATTCGAATAGCGGTCAGGCGTAACATTTTCCGTATGCTTAAAATTTTTATTTTGACATTTCTTTGTAGTAACTTTTTTGCAAGGTTCTATGGTGAATCATTCATCAGTTATAGAAAAAAGAATTTATACAACTGACGCATTGAATTTCAAATAAATTTTTATCTTCACGGTAATGTATTATCTATATTATATATACAATTATTTACTTATACAAAGTGTATCACAAATTTCTACAGGAACTTTCACAACCTATTCTACTCGCGAAGATAATGGAAAAAATTAATAATAAACATTTGTCCTAAATTGTTTCGTTTGCGAGTTACGTAGGATTTCAGCTTTTTTTTTTGTCTTCAGTCATTTGACTGGTTTGATGCAGCTCTCCAAGATTCCCTATCTAGTGCTAATCATTTCATTTCAGTGTACCCTCTACATCCTACATCCCTAACAATTTGTTTTACATATTCCAAACGTGGCCTGCCTACACAATTTTTCCCTTCTACCTGTCCTTCCAATATTAAAGCGACTATTCCAGGATGCCTTAGTATGTGGCCTATAAGTCTGTCTCTTCTTTTAACTATATTTTTCCAAATGCTTCTTTCTTCATCTATTTGCCGCAATGCCTCTTCGTTTGTCACTTTATCCACCCATCTGATTTTTAACATTCTCCTATAGCACCGCATTTCAAAAGCTTCTAATCTTTTCTTCTCAGATACTCCAATCGTCCAAGTTTCACTTCCTTATAAAGCGACACTCCAAACATACACTTTCAAAAATCTTTTCCTGACATTTTAATTAATTTTTGATGTAAACAAATTATATTTCTTACTGAAGGCTCGTTTAGCTTTTGCTATTCGGCATTTTATATCGTCCTGCTTCGTCCATCTTTAGTAATTCTACTTCCCAAATAACAAAATTCTTCTACCTCCATAATCTTTTCTCCTCCTATTTTCACATTCAGTGGTCCATCTTTGTTATTTCTACTACATTTCATTACTTTTCTTTTGTTCTTGTTTATTTTCATGCAATAGTTCTTGCGTAGGACTTCATCTATGCCATTCATTGTTTCTTCTAAATCCTTTTTACTCTCGGCTAGAATTACTATATCATCAGCAAATCGTAGCATCTTTATCTTTTCACCTTGTACTGTTACTCCGAATCTAAATTGTTCTTTAACATCATTAACTGCTAGTTCCATGTAAAGATTAAAAAGTAACGGAGATAGGGATTTCAGCTACCCCGGTGAAATAATGTCATACTGGAATTTTTAATACGTTAATTAAGGGACAAAATTAGTGAATTGTTTTGTTTTTAACCTGAAAAAACGGAATCAAATAGGTCCCAGAACCGTATATGCAGGTGCTATTGAGAATTCTGCTGTGAGATTGAATAAATTGGGGTAAAAATCCTGTCTTTTATGTTAGACGTACAATAATTTTGTTAAATGAGTAAAACTTTTAAACAAAACTTGTAGAGAATTTAATTCTGAACAAAAGGTTTTGAGTCCTGTACTTAACACACTATTGCTCTGAAGAAATTCAACACACTATTAGTTTTTATAAATTGAATAGGCTTTAATTGTTATTAATTAGTATTATTCTCATATGCATAATTATGATCGCAGAGGAAGCCCAGGAACGGGATATTAGTTCCCTTCCTGGAGTCTAAGAAGGGTCGATGGGTGGTGGCGATTGAAGCAAGCCCTGCGTACAAATTGGATAAGATTTTTACACGTCAGAGTTGTTGCAGAACTTGAAATTCCATGACATCTCTAAAAAAAAAAAACACATGAACAATTCTGTATATATGTTGTCTTAGTTTTTGCTTTATATCTGCACACAGGATGAAATAAAATTTGGCAAGATACTCGTATTTCTGAATATAAAAAAATTCATGCCGTTTTATTTTTATAATGATTGATCAAAATTGGCGGTGAGATATGGACCTTAGCAATCCAGTAACTCGATTTTTTATGTCTGTTTATGTTTGATATTATTCTAAACTCTAAAAAGGAGAAAAAAAAGAGCAAAAAAAAATGATTTTCTCTTTTAAATCTCTGGACTGAAAGTCAAAACGTCTTGTACTAAATAGATCATTCCATTCAATTATCATGTAACTTTGCTTATGTATTACGGTACAACCATTCTAAAGGAGGTGCAACCATTTTAGGAGGTGGACAAGAAGTATAATTTTTACCCCCTTTTTTTTATCAATTATGAGTTTTCTTATGTCTGCAGAGTGATGATTTTTGAATATCAGTAATTGGTGTAATTAAATTTTTTTCGAAATTTTTTAAAGGGGTGGGGAGATGTAGTCCCCTTGGATGCCAAATCTTAAAAAGTTTCTCAAAGAATAGAATAGTTTTTTAATACAAATCACTTACTTACATATTTTAACGTTCCACTAAATTTTTCTTATTAAAGTATTTGTCTGTTGAGGGGAAAACCCTTTAGTAGCTTGAGATCCGGCAAAAGGGGAAATTATATATATATATATATATACACTATATACGTACACTAGGGTATTTTTACCGAATTTTCAAAGAAAAGTACGGTATTATTTTCTGTCGTACGGTGAGATTGAGGGGAGAAAATTAATTTTCTTAACGATTTAAGGTATGAGGAATACTAAAATACAAATCAGTTTCCTTTTATATATATGTATATGTAGGCCAACTTGTAAAATACTTACACTCAAAAATCTTCACTACTATTAGACCGATTTCGTTGAAATTTAGATATGCTGTCGTAATGTATCTGAAGTTGTGCACAAGAAAATTTTATGAAGATTGATTGAATCGTTTTTTAGTTACGCTCAATTTAATATCGAAAACAAACAACGTAATCTCAAACCGAGTTAAGTTGACTGAGTAGTGGTATATTTTTCATATGTACTTCTGCAACTAGTAACAATGGTGAGCGAGTTCAAACTTGATGCCATTAGAGTCACCCTCTCATATAGCCTACACAGGCACCTGACTACAACATCAAATATAGAAATAATATTAAATTTCACATCGCTAACTTACTATATCCTGAAAAAGTGCTTGTAAGAAAAGAAAGAAAAACAAATATTTTTTGTCGTTTTTCAGAATTATTCGATAATAACAAACGAATTCGATATTTTACTTAATAAAAAGGTTATAGCAATATTTTGTTTTTTCGAAAAAGCCGCCTATTTCCATCCCCATGGTCCGATTTTGGCCGTTAACAAACTCGTTCGATATTTTGAGTAGCATTTTTTTTTTAGGGAACAATTTGAAAATGATTTGCGGAAAATTACGACAGTTATTGTGTACACGAAAAAGTTAAATATATATATTTATATAAATGTATACATATGCTTTTGAGCTGACGGTGGCTTTGGAGTTTGGAGGATGTGAAACGCGAAGATATAACGAAATTTTCCCAAAGTCGAATCATGGTATCCATTACAATAGGCAGCTTTCTAATAAAATCTACCTTATCTTACCTACCTTCCAACACATTATGAATATACTACTTGGAATTCAGAATAAAATTAACCTGTTCATCTTATTTATTCAACTAGTTTAATGAAACATATATCAAGATTTACATGTTTTTGATAGATTTAGATCCGTTAATATTACACCCGGCATTTAAAAATACATATCTAAAATTATATACATGTGGAATTCGTTTAAAAACAAATCGTGAAAGAATTTCTTTAAATTCAGAAATGAATTTGACTCCTTTCCAGATATTAATTTAAAAAAAAAACATTTACTTCAATTTAGATATTTTAATGTTATTTCAGCTACAGAAAGGGAAACAAAGAGATTTTTTTAATGTTAACTTAAGAATACTGAAAACAACGCGAACGTTCGGATAAATGAACGAGAGAAGTCGGTTAACCGATAATCTTATAATTAAAATCCCTATAATAATATGATTTTAAATAACAAGATTAATCCACAAAATAAACCGGTTTTCCTATTTTTATTGTACTCGTACTTAAAATAAGTTATTTTACTTTGTAATCTTAGAAAGCAAATTTTTATCTAGCGGACTCGGCATTAAATTTGTTTGTACGAATTAAATAAATTATTGTACTATATTTGACAAATTATATAATAAAATATATAATATTAATTCGCTATTACTTTTCTTTCTTCTTATGACCCCCGGAATGTTTACTACAGTTTAAACCTCATCCTTATCACTAGTATATAAATAAAAAAAACATGCGATAAATAACCTAAAACTTCTTTTACTAGATTTAATGTAGTTGTATATATCGAGAGATATCGTCTACATCGAATGTCTATGTCTAAACCGACACATGTTTTGGTGCATGTAGTAGTTCAGATGACTGTGCGGTACGAATCGTACAGAAAGAGAGAAATAACGTATGAGAAAAACAGCAAACGAGCCGGGTATAGAAGCTAGCCGTATTAATGCACACAAAGCAATTACACAATATAAACTATTTCTTTTGTCCTTATATACGTCTCCCGTAATCACACTATATAAAGTTATTCCGCTCTTTTTCTTTATCGTTTATTTTGTTTTAATGTCGTTTTTTGTTACTTATAGTTCTATATTAACATAGAATTATTTGGTTTAAATTTTAGAATAAACATTACATTAATATGTCGTTTACTTTTAAAATATTTACAATAATAATATATTTAAAATGGTATTTTTTATTTAATAAATAAGTTTTACAACAAAAAGAGGTATTTCTAACCGACAGTCGGGATCGGTTCGCTTTAATCGATCAGAATCGCACCGTGAAATAATTTCAATGATTTCTCGAGAAAATGTAAATATGAATATTCATATTTCTCGAGAAATATGAATACAAAGAAGCAATCAGATGTATTTATCGAAGTCGATTTCCAAGGGGTTAACGAACATTGAATACGAATAGGTTTTGTTCAAAGAAAAACTTAATATAAAATGATTTTCATTGTTATTATTTTATAATCATCATCAGCCCCCTTATTCCCCGCCGGAAAAAAAATTCCTAGCTACGTGCCTGTGTATAATTATATATATATATATATATATTTTTAATTTGAATTCAAAACTTTTCTGATTGAAGAGAAAGGTGCTACTACCCGCCATGAAATGTGTGTGTGTGTGCGCGCGTGTATGTGTGTTGTGTTTGAGATCAATGTCGTTAACAATTATTTCATGTCTTATTATTTTTCTCATTAGGTTCTGTCGTTTCATACAAAAAAAGAAGAAAATTCGGTAACCTAAACTGTTTATATTAAGACAAAAATAAAGCATATTCGTTAATTAATTAATTTAGATGGGTCAATTGAGAATTTGTTATAGTAACGCGAAGACAATAACAATTTTTTTGATGCGCTAAATGGCAAAATCTCGTTGCTGATAAAGTCAACTTACCCTTCCGAAAAAAATTAATAAGTCTGACCATCTAACATAAAAACCTACAGTTTTGATCTACAGAACACATCAATGTAAGTTTCAAGAAAGGTGAGAAAATATTTGTAAAGTATTTCAAACTGAACAACAAAGGCAATTTACCTTTTTAAAATAGATAGCTAATTATTAATCACCAAATGTAGACACAGGCAAAATGTTTTGTTATTAACAGAAATCTAAATTTTTTTAAACAAAAAACAGAACTTTAATAAAATATTGATACCCGAAATAATAAGTAAAGCACATTTAAATAGAAATAATAATACGTAAATAAAACGGTCTACAAAAGAATCAGCAACCCCTCTTCTAGTGTATCGGTACTTACTTGAAATCAAATTATTTTAATTACATATTTTTATAAAGTAATCTGTACTTAATTTTAATTAAAATAACAAGAATAAAAATATATTTGGCTGAGCTAAAAATAATAATTTTTGCCAAAACAAAATGTGCCAGTGGTAGTACGTTAAATTCCCATTATTCCTGCCAATAAGTTAACCTTCTTGTCAATAAATCATATTGTTTGTGTACTATTCTTGTTATTACAAAATATTATTATTTGAAAGACCTTACCTAGTTTACACGTATAATTATTTTCTTAACAGTTGTTTAGATTCACGTAAAATACATCTAAATACATTGAATACGCCAAATATAAATAATCAAGTAAACAAAATTTGATACCGTTTTAAAACCACCACAACAGATCGTAATGAAATAAACTTTTACTGTATGACAACGTTAATCGTTAAAAACACTTTTATTCGATTAATAAATTATCAAAAAGAAAATGTTAGATAATATTACAGTGTAAGATTTGTTTATTTTCCTACATCGCTGAATATAATAGAAACAGCTCTAATAATATTATAAACAAATATAATTTTTCATTAACGTAACACACACATTTTGACACACGCAGTTGTTTTTGACGAACCAGGTGGAAGGAGGAGAGAGTCAAATGCATTCAGAATAGTAATGCTATCTTGTTCCATTCTCTAAGCACACTCCCTCTCACAGTCTCCAATACTTTACCACAGTAGTAATTTTTTTCTACCCTTCTTCTAACGTTGTTCCGAAGCCATCTTTTTTTATACTGTTTATTTTTACTATTAATAAATTGAATCTCGTGTATTAAAACTGATTAAATACGATGTGAAAATTTTATCAATTATTATTTTACAAATACATTTGTATTTTTACAAATACATTATTTTTATAATTACAAAGGTTTAGCTAAAACAGATTTTGAGTGAGAAAAAAAATTATATTTGTATAGAATAGTATATTTCAGTGTTTATATATAATTAAAATTGTGCGCGCGTGAGTGAGTTCTTAATAGGGAGGTGTATATGAACACAGTTCTAACATTTTGCGATTGACAGATGCTATGTTGCCATTTGATTTTTAGTTGACCTGATTTTTCTTCCCCCTTGGCCCCGAACCCGCCAAATTTGGCATCAGATAAATCGCTGCATTGCATTTGCCTTATTTAATACATTACATAGAATACATATTCCAAGCTAACCAGTAAGGAAGATGATTAAAAAAAATAATTTTTAATATTATGGTAAAATTTTTATTATTATTTTTTTAAAATTTAATAACGAATCAGTATATTATAATTTTACTATTATTAATAAAAAATAAATAAAAAATTCCTAAAATATTTAAAATCGATATTATGTTCTCCATTTGACAAAATTTGTTTTGAACAAAGAATAGTTCAGAAGTTGTAACCATAAGAAATGGAAATTATATATGCTTCAACTCGTCGAGTACAAAATCTGACTTTTTCTGCTCGCAGAAACGATAATACTATTTTAATTCAATAATTTATTATTGTTAAATATTCACTATATTCGGTTGGAGGTTGTGTGCGGTATTGAAATTTTGAAGTGAATTAAAATTTAATAAACAATACACGCGATGGAAGATAAATAGTCTGAAATTTTATAGAATGTGATTTTTAGTGACGATTAACAAAATAATTAAACAATTAAAAAATAAAAATATGTAACTTTATGTTTGCTTTCACCGGCTCATTTATTTAATTAGTTTTGTGTTGTTTTCTCACAAGCATTATACGTAGGTGTAATTATTACTAATTCTAAACTGAGAACTGAACCCAAGACCTTCAGTTTACTCTTATGTCTAATATGTGAAACCTGGTTAAACAAATTGTGATCCGGTGTCTAAATCGAGAACCAAACCTGTGACTTTCAGAACATCAGCCGGTTTCTCTATTCCGTTACCGAGGTTACAAATCGATTGAAAAATGAAATGAGACGCGAAAAATTATAAGTTACTTTGTGATCTCTAAATATAATTTTTGAATTAGGTAAAAAGAAATAATTGAAAACCTTATTACCGTTGGTTACGTTCCTTTGTTAACGTGTATATACGTTTAAACGAAAATTTGGTTTCAATTATTATTTTGTATAATTATTAAGTTGTCAAATCTGGAAAAAATTAATATTAAACTGTCGGTCGGTCGCTTGTTATGAGATGAAACAGTGCAGCGTAGGATGTACATTTTAGAGAGTGCGCTTATTTTCATAATTTATTTTGCTGTGACGTTTGAAGAAATTTTTTTATCAGGAAATGACGGTAATTGCAGTGGTGGGGAGCGACAAAGAAAATTATGTGTGTGACAGGGAATGAAGCTTATGGAACCAGCGGTCATCTTGGGTTGACTGACAGTTCAATTTAGATCCTCGTGTCTAGTCTGTCTTGTTTAACTATTATTATTGTTATTATTATATCTTATACATTGCTTATTTTAAATAGATGGCCCTCGTTATCGATTGAAGTAAGTAATTTGTTACATTAATATTATTTTAATATAGCTTAAAATAAGTGTCATTATTTTTGTTTGCCTATTGTATGCATTCTTATCACGAAATTAATTTTAAAATACAATTTGCACTCTTATTTTTACAAAATAAATGAACTATTTCGTATTCTCAAACTTTTCTAAAAATTGTTTTCTATTTATAATACCGGTGAAGTAATATCCCAAAAATAAACAAACAGAAAGAAGTTACGCGACTGATAATAAATTTTAGGTTAATAGAACAATAAAATAATTAACTGAGGATATAAAATTATTGCTCAATCTAAACGTACTGAACTCTGGGGTAAGTAAAGTGTGGTTTATGTATTAAAAACAATTATTATATAATTTTAGATGATTTAAAATCTTTAGTTGGGACCGATTCGTTATTCACTTTCTTGATCAAAGCCAAGAATCGAACTCGGATCTTCCATACAACAGAATAGTACGCCTTTGCCATCGATGCGGTGATAAATTAGTTTCTAGTTTTACTGATTTCAATTACCGAGCAATATTTGTAGTTTATAAAATAATATTTCTTTTCTAACCTAGAAAAGTTTATTCAAAAATAATGTCAATTTCATGCCACTACAACATTTTAATTAATCTTAACAGTAGATTACAAAAATTTTTATTTTTATAGATATTTTAGTTTATTTTTTATTTACAGAGATATTACTAAAAAAATAGAACAAATCCACTGTAATCAGACCAGACTGGTTTCATGTAACCCAACACAATACTTCAAAGGTAGTGAGGCTGCAGTACATTTTTTTGATCTATTACTATTGGTTGTTAGGACCACTGGACACATCTTCTCCTGCATCATTAACAACACATTTAAAGATATCCCAGTCTTGATTATAGGTGTTCAGACTCAAATATCAATTCTTCATTATTTTTATAATTAAAAGAATTGCTTCTTACTTGTTAAGTTGTTGGCATTTAATTGATATTTCTTCTTACAAATCTATAAATATGTAAACTTCTTACTCTTTTGTAAAAGTAACTAAATTTGTATATTCAGCTAGCCTATTTTATCAGCTGATATTGTATATTAGTAATTCATTATTAATGCACTGTTCAGGCTAAATTTAGAGCTCGTACTGTCAACATACACACTCATTAATGTATATTTTTTTTCAATAATGTAATGTAAAATTATTTAAATGTTAACATGTAATGGTCGTTATAACTTATTAAAATTAATATTTAATCATCAACTGGACAATATCTTATTTATTACAAAATATGAACCAGCAAATTTATTATGTAGATTAATTACACCTAAGGGGTAACACCTACGAGGTATTACACCGAAACGGGTTAGTTATTCGAACATATTTTGGTCCTCCGACCACGGATATTGAAGGTTCTACAATTCAGTACTTAAATTCATTATTAATAACAAAGAAAGGATATTGGAAATTTCCAAATCAAAGGAATTTGGTTTGCAAAAATTCATATTATTTTAATTTATTTTTATTATTAAAAACAATTGCTATACAAAGAGGTACTTTCATTAACTTAATTTAATTGTGGAATAAGTGAAGATTATTATAATACTGTAAAATTTAACATTTTTTCAGTTATTTAAAATTCTTTAAACTGCGCAGTGAGAACAGTCATGTATTTGATATTGACAGGAATGGCAAAGGTGGTTAAAATAACTTTTATAAAATTCTCTATTGGTTTCAAGATAAACTGTTATGGAGATTTTAATGTTTTCTATTCATTAACAATAAATAGAAATTAAATTTACAAATAACTTTTTATGATGAAATATTATTTTTGAGTTCTTATATATTTACAATATAACAAATATTAATGTAAGGTTTTTATTGAAGTTACCATTTATAAGTTACCATTTATAAGGTCAACACTTAATAATATAGACTATTAAGATTAGGAATGGATCTGAACAAGTATAACCCGATCTAGTAATCATTTATACACCAGTATGCCAAATAATTTATTAAAATTTGAATTATTCATTTTACGGGTTAGAGCAATGACCTAACAAATATGCTACTGCATACAAGATTTTTGCTAGGTTATTTTCAGTATTAAATAAAGATCTCAAATGACTATGAAAAGGTAAAATAAGAGATGTTCACATCAGCCTAGTTTTTAAAATATGAAATAAGTTCTGTGTTGAAGACATATTGTTGCAACAGCTTGAATTGCAATTCAATTTCAAATTGAGTTGAAACATCTATTAGATGAAGTTAAAACAAACAAAGTAGTTGTTAATAATACCAATGAAAACATAAAAGATCTTTATTTAAATTTATTAAGAATATCTGTTCGTCTATTAAGCAGTGTAAATTTAATTGCAGTTCGATGAACACAATTTCTTAATGCTACATCATTTGCTGTTATTGGCAATTATGATACACTGAAACACATCCTATTATAATAAATGCTATCAAAGATATATTAGCAGGACATCAAATAATTGTATATTTTAGATTAGAGTTGACCAATCTTTAATAATCTTTGGTATTTTGGTAAATGTTGAAGTTTACTAGGTAATTTCAATAATGAATCCATTGATTTCTCATTTATAAATAGTAATGTGATTCAATTTGTCAAATTGTGATTCTTCATGGCAGGCAGAAGAACAAGGTTTTAAATCAATTCTTGTCATGCTTTTTGTGTTTCATTGATAAGGCTTATCTCACGCTTAGTCTTTCTAACAAAGCTATCAATCTGAAATTAGTATCGGACTTGACTTATTTAAAAACCTTTAAATTCATTCATCATATCAATTAGTGGTGTACCTACTCAAGTCTTTTCTCACAATACTTGTTACAAAATTTATCATTCATAATTTAATTATCAATCATTATCACTGAAACTCTTTGTGTACAGACATTCTATCTATATGTTAGCTGTGGTAATAGAATACACTAATTGCCAAATCAACTATGGATAATTTACACTTTCTTTATTTACTTTTAAATTTACATTGAATTAATTAATCATATTAAATCACAATAATTTCATACTTTAGTTTACCCATTTTTAAATAAATGTATGTTAAACATACTGTCTAGCTGGAACAGATATAAATTTAGTAATGTTTTGTGTAACATTTTAAAGGAAGGTGAATTTATAAGTTATTAATTGCTTCGTGATAATGTACATAATGTATGTATTCTTGCATACTTGTACCTATAATCTATAACGTGACTCAGTAGATGTGTCCAGTGGTCCGAGTAACTAACCATGGTGCCATTGGATAGAAAGTGTAAATAATGATTAGTGACTTATTGCATCTAACATATGCATATAATGCGTGCGCGCGCGCGCGCGTGTGTGTGTGTGCGGAGTAGTGTTAGAAGAGCATATGAGTAAGATATAAATATACAGAATATTACATTAAGTAACATTTATGACCATAATATAAATCACAATTTAAAGCACATTAACATACAATAATAAATATATTAACTAAATTATTTTAATATTCTCAATCAGTAACATTTCTCCAATATGAGATAATGTCTCCGATAGACATAAGTGCACAACCAATAAGAAAATGTCCAGGTGATAATGGTTCTGGGTCCCTATGATCTGTAGAAACAGTAGAAATGGGATGAGATTAAGACAGGTTGATGATATTGATATTTCACAGTTTTAATTGTGCTCTCCCATAAGCTACCAAAATGGACTGATGAGGATGGAATGAATGATAATGATAAAGATATGTATTGTTCGGATGAAAAGACAAATGTTTGATTTTAGATTTTCCAAATTTAAGAATTTAAATAGGTCATACAAAATAATTTTGGCAGAACGGAAGTTGGAATATTTGAATATTCTCCTTTAAGAATTGTTGAATAATCTAGCCGGAGTTGACAAAATAAGATTTAAATAAAATTGGACTCCAATTAAAATATAAATAAATTAGTTGTAAGTACTACACTATAATCAGATTCAACTAATACATTATGCCTGAAATAGGTAAATCTTTTGAGTTGAAGTCCTGATTTGTGAGCAAACATATGCGCAAAAGTTTGACTGCCTGAGTCAATCAAGACTACACAAATGAGACCAAAAACATCTACATTACATAATAGCAGTAGACAAAATTAAATTAAAAATTTTTGTTACTATGATGTTACTAGGATTTAGGGGTTATACCGAAATGAAACGACTAGCACTAGATATGGAATCTTGGAGAGCTGCATCAAACCAGTCAAATGACTGAAGACAAAAAAAAACTATAATGACCTTTGTGAAAACAGACAATACAATACAATACTGAATTGTGAGGTTGTAGTGCTTTAAGATTTTCCAGG
Source organism: Lycorma delicatula (assembly GCF_047948215.1). Taxonomy (NCBI): domain Eukaryota; kingdom Metazoa; phylum Arthropoda; class Insecta; order Hemiptera; family Fulgoridae; genus Lycorma; species Lycorma delicatula. The sequence goes on from NC_134457.1 coordinate 170,006,997, forward strand.
ATGTGTCGTCTGGTCTCAAATTCTAGAAACTCTTGAAAATATGGACAGCTCTTATTAAAGAATTTAATGGAATTTAATGAAGGAATTTAATGGAGAATTTAATGGTCGACTTCAAAACATATAAAAAAGTAAAAAGAAAATAATTTTTTTTATTTCCACAAGATTAAATCAGGTAACCATTAATTTTGGATAATGATCAGAAATTAAAAATTTAAAGAATTGAAAAGGTATTTTTTTAGATATGTTTCTTAAGTCAATCTATATATTAGTTTTTAAAAGTTAACTTCTTTAGTTTACCATTTTTTTTGTTTTTCTTTATTTTATGGGCTTACAAAAATGCTGCCATATTATAAAAATAGAATGTTTTCATGAAACACACAGGTGAAAAACCTGAAACTTAACAAAAATAAGATAAGGAATTTGATGAACGTAATGGGACTACTGTGCGAGCAAGATTTTATGGATTTCTATAATGTAGGAATGTGTATTAATTTTACTTAAGATTTTTCCGATGAAGTTTCTTAAATTTTTATACAGAAAATTAATTACGTAGACGATATAATTTTTCATTGTAAAGTTTTCTACTTCAGTTATGTGAAACAATTTGCAACGGGATACTAAGAGAAATCTGCAATGAACATAAAAAATTGAAAGATGAATTGAGAACCTCTGAAATGTTTTGAGCTTCTCAAATGTTTTTCTTAATCAGTGAATTGATAAAATTAAGAGATTTTAAGGCGATTTCAAGAAACAAAATAACATATTGTTCTAAGTAAAAAAACTTCACTGCTATTCTTGATGGTTTCAAAATAAATATTTATTATAAAATGAAGAATTATGACATATTATGATGTGTAGGCACAATGAGAAAAAATACTGAAAATGATATTGTTTTCAATTCTGTACTTGTTACACAGTTATTTGTAAAAGTTCATTTATCAGAAGTTATAGTATTTTGTACTTAAGCTGTTGAATTAGAAAAGATTTATATTTTAGATTTTAGGAGAAGGTGCCGGTTTACCAGATGGATATACCTTAGACTGGTTTTGTATGCCACCTAGAAAAGAAATAAGAGGAGACTTAAGAGCAATTTAGGAAAGATGGAATAGTAAGTTAAGACAGCAAATACTTTATTAGTCAGTTGGGACTAGAACATATTCAGAATGATGATTTAATGCATATTCATGTTACAATAATATTATTAAATTATAAATATACATTGAGAAATCTTGGAATAACCTAGTAGCAATATATATATATATATATAATTATATAGGTAAATAAAAGTAAAAGGAATAACAGATACCTATCTAATTTGTTTTTTTTTGTCTTCAGTCATTTGACTGGTTTGATGCAGCTCTCCAAGATTCCCTATCTAGTGCTACTCGTTTCATTTCAGTATACCCTCTACATCCTACATCCCTAACAATTTGTTTTACATATTCCAAACGTAGCCTGCCTATACAATTTTTTCCTTCTACCTGTCCTTCCAATATTAAAGCGACTATTCCAGGATGCCTTAGTATGTGGCCTATAAGTCTGTCTCGTCTTTTAACTATATTTTTCCAAATGCTTCTTTCTTCATCTATTTATCGCAATACCTCTTCATTTGTCACTTTATCCACCCATCTGATTTTTAACATTCTCCTATAGCACCACATTTCAAAAGCTTCTAATCTTTTCTTCTCAGATACTCCGATTGTCCAAGTTTCACTTCCATATAAAGCGACACTCCAACATTTCATTACTTTTGTTTTGTTCTTGTTTATTTTCATGCGATAGTTCTTGTGTAGGACTTCATCTATGCCGTTCATTGTTTCTTCTAAATCCTTTTTACTCTCGGCTAGAATTACTATATCATCAGCAAATCTTAGCATCTTTATCTTTTCACCTTGTACTGTTACTCCGAATCTAAATTGTTCTTTAACATCATTAACTGCTAGTTCCATGTAAAGATTAAAAGGTAACTGAGATGGGAACATCCTTCTCGGACTCCGTTTCTTATTACGGCTTCTTTCTTATGTTCTTCAATTATTACTGTTGCTGTTTGGTTCCTGTAAATGTTAGAAATTGTTCTTATATCTCCGTATTTGAACCGTAGTTTATTTAAAATGTTGAATATTTTATTCTAGTCTTACGTTATCGAATGCCTTTTCTACGTCTATAAATGCCAAGTATGTCGGTTTGTTTTTCTTTAATCTCCCTTCTGCTATTAATCTGAGGCTTAAAATTGCTTCTCTTGTCACTATACTTTTCCTGAAACCAAATTGGTCTTCTTCTAACACTTCTTCCACTCTCCTCCGAATTCTTCTGTATAGAATTCTAATTAAAATTTTTGATGCACAACTAGTTAAACTAATTGTTCTGTATTCTTCACATTTATCTGCTCCTGCTTTCTTTGGTATCATGAATATAACACTTTTTTTGAAGTCTGACGGAACTTCCCCTTTTTATTCGTAACAAAAAATTTAAATCATTTAAGAGATAGAAACATACAATAGTTACACCGCATTACATTATTTATGCTCTGAGCTACTATATTTTTCATTTATATCAAGAGATTTTAATTTTAATGAAATATAATTTTATATTCATGTTTAGTTTCTTTCATCTCTATATTTGTAGAAAAGTGAAAAATATATATTAGTTAAGATAAACGAAATATTTTTGTAAAAAATGGATCCGGTAGGTGGCGCTGGGATCGTGTTATTTCGAAAAATTGTAGTTCTGGCCCGTTTTGGCTCATATTCAGAATATATTACGTTCTTTTCTTAAATACTGTCGTAAGTAGCTAATTTTATCAGTGCAAGATTTAAATCTGCAGTTCTATTAGATAGTATATTTTTAACTGAATTCTGAATTTGTAGATTTTGAAAGATACGGTGTAATTGTTGCTTATATATTTAATAGTTATGAAATATTTATTTTTGACAAATAGTAATTTTCTTTTTATTTTATTAATAAATAGGGTTTTGTACTTTTTCTCATGATTATAATTTGTGGTGATTGATTAAACGATTATGTTTTGAATGGTGTTGCAGATGTGTTGTTTTTTATAACTATTAAAAAAATTACAAAATTATTCTTTTAACATAATTCTTTTGTTCTATTGTTACAGGTACGATACAGGCAATTTACTTAATAGGTTAAAGACTGTGGATTATTTGAACACCGTTAACTTTACTTAAATATTTATCTCTGTTAATGTAATACTATCAACTGAAAGGAGGAATATTTATTTCGTAGCAGGTGGTTCTTTTTCCAGTATGTTAAACTAATTATTTTACAGATTTATCATCAAACTTATTTATATATATTTTTAAATATGTGAATATTCGTATAATAAATATATTCATGGTATTTTAAGAAAAATATCGTGTTCGCCCAGGTAAGTCCCACTGTAGGTTGTGTTTATTTTTTATTCATATATTTTTATACATGTGTGTATTTCAGGTTTTTTATGCATTTAATTTTTTCGGTTATGTTTCAGTTTTAAGTCGTGTTCGTATCCCAAACAGTACACTTTGGTGAAAGTTATTAGAAACAGGATTTTAATTTTTTTTATTGATTATTATATTGTAGGATTAGCTGTATAAAAGGTATGTAAAACATGACTATATCTTGAAAATAGGAGGAAAAAAAATATTTTTCATGCATGTTTTTTGGAAAAGTTCCAATTCCGGATCATACAATTTACTTCTCGCGTTAAATAATATTTATGGCGATTTTCTTTAATTCTGATATTTTTGTAATATCATATATGCTATGTTTAACTGTTTGTAGAACTCTATTCATTAATAAATGTTTAGGTTACTGTATTGCCTTGGTTTAGTTGTTCGGTTAGCTTTAGTAGAGTGAGTTGTGTAGTTATTTGGTTTTTGCATATGTATTGAGCATGTTCTGTGTGTGCTTAGTTGACGCATTGTTAAAAAGAATGTTCTTAGGATACAAATATACGATCACCCCTTCAAAAGTACAGCCTGATTCTAATGCAGATCCTAAAATTCAAGAAAATATTTGTGATACGTATTCACTATCATCAGCATATTTTCTAACAGGTAATAATAATTTTTTTATGATGATTATTAGATAATATAACTATTGTTTCATTAATATCATGAAGATAATATTTCTGATGAATAAAATTCTTTTTTTTGTTTTCAGGTACATATGTTACATGTATAGAAATGTTTGCTTAATATTAAATTCATCCTATTTCAAAGAGCTGTTCGGTGTGACTAATACATGATGTTCAGTATTAATTCCATAACGGTAGTAAACATTTTTCTCAGTAACTTAGTGCTATATTTTTTGTTGGTTTAAACATATTGATTTAAAATTATAAGATTTTATTGTAAAACATCCATGTATAGTTAATTAATATTATATTTGATTATTGTTTGAGATTTAAAAAATATGTTTATTTGTGTTTCAGATGCATGATTTGTCATTTAAGTACTGTACTTATTTTAAAATTATGCCACTTTCAAGACTTTCGAGCTGATTAATATATCATGTTCAGTATAATTTAAATAGCGGTAATGTACTGTTTTGTTACCATCTTCACATTAACTAACAGTTTTTATTTATTATACGATTAATAGATTTTATTCGATAATACGCACATAAATTAATAATAAAATCATAAATTTTTGTTTAAGACTATTAAAATACTTATAAATTATTATTTTTTTTGTTGTTTCAGATGTCATTGTTATCATTTAACACCCTACTTATTTATAAATGGATGCTTTGAGGACTGCTTGACAGTGAGTACAATAAGAGGGACGATCAGAATGTAAGGTACAGCCAGTCTATTAAACAAACATATATTTTTAAGACAAACCTACATGTTTATATATATCTTTTGACTGCCTGTATTTTTGTGTATCCATTTATGTGTTTCTCATTCAGTTTAAATAGTGTAATGTAGCACCCAGCTCTCATCCAGCATGCGGATTTCTTTCAAAACATGTGGACCAGTCATGGAATATTGTTGATGAAAATAAAAGAGCTGATGCGAAAACTTGATGTCTGTGGTTGTCGGTCAACAGATGTGACACATGTTGGGGTAACCAAGCTTATCTTTAAAGAATTCGCATACACAATACTTTCGCAGTCGTTATCTTCACTTGCAATTTCTCCAATTTTACTGCGCCGGTTATTCATTATCATTTCATTCACGGTTTCCGATTAACCCATCGTGTTTTCAGTTAGGTGATCCCAAAAAACTGGCACCGTGTAATTAGGGGGGGGGGGGGTTCACGCTATGGCTATTATGTTTTCTCCACCCACACGCATCAGTGGGGAATCAGGGCTTACTTATGGTGGCAATGGTGAAACTCGACATATGATGAACCTGTGAGGAGTGCGGGAAGGACATGTGCTAAGCGAGTCTGGATCTGATAGGCTGTCCCCAGCAAGGTTAACCATTCAACAGATTAACACGCCGGTAACGTGGAAAACGAGGTCGGCATGTATTTCTATGTAAAGGGAGGGATCCGGACGGATAAGCACCTTAGATAGGAGCAAGAAAGCTATCTATGAATGGTTTGGTTAGTGTTTAATACTTGTACTTTACGAAATGCTTGAACATTTACATTTACTTCCTCACACAAATTACCTAAATGTAAGCCTCAAATATTTTTTTTATAAACTTTTTATAAACATTTGTAATAATGCTTTTGTGAAATGCAAAAATTACAAAACTAAAGTTATTCAGATTAATGTAATTTTTCTTCGATGTCAATTTTAGTTAATTATTGGCTTCTTGGATTATATGAGAATGAGACAGTAATTAGCTGCATAAGGCATTTTGTAAGCAAGAGCTTCATTAATTTGAAACTGGTAGTCAAACTATAAAGCTAATATGTACTCATTAATTAAAATTAAAATCTTATTTAGACAATTAAAACTAGAATTCAGAGTTTTAAAGGAAGAAAAAATGGAAGAGGTTAATGAATCAGTTTTCCCCCAAGGTTTGTAATTTTGTTTTAATTGTTTTAAAACAAATTTTAACTTTTCCCTTTTACAATACAACTCAAAATTTATTTTTTTGTGATTATAAGTTCAAGTTATGTCACTTTAACACTTGTCCAAAATTCTACTTACCATTTGATCTCAATGTGTTTAATAAATACCATTATGTTAATTAATTCTTAACATTATATCTTATGGTAGATCATTCTTTCCATTACTAAATTATAATTAACTCAGCAGTGGGAGGGAGGCTTGGGTTAGATAATATCCTACCACAAATCCTTAACAGTATGATGATTCCACAATAATGTGCAGAATAAGATCCTGGAAATTGAAGATTATAAAGTAAAGTAAAATGTTAATGGCCAAATGATGAAGAGCTTGACAAACCTCATTCAAAACCCTGGCCAGCATAGTTGTACAGTGTAAATATTCACAATTTTTTTTTTTTTTTATGTAATGTTTTTTTAAACAATTGATTCTTAAACTTTTTCACCCACCACCCACATTGAGAATCAAAACGTTTCTAGCCTAAAACTTACCACCTGTTAAAAATAATGATTGCAGTTGCTGTTTTTAAGATGTACTCTTAAAAGCAGCAACTGCAATTGTTTTTAAATGTGGCATATGCGATATATATATCTCATCATTCATTCTATGTAATCTCCTATCTGCAAAAACCTAAATTTTTCAGGTAAGCAGAAAAACCTTTGAAATTGAATTAACAGAATGTAATATTACAGTTATATCATAAATTTAATCTAAGATTTCTAATTACCTGTTTTAAGATAAATCCTTTTTTTCATCTACTACTCGCTTAGAAGATTATATACAATTCAAAAAAATACATATATGTTTATTTTGCTACGTAGGTGATTTCAAACAATCGTGATCGGCTACATAGAGCCTTTTGAACTTTATTCGTGGGTGTTTTAGTTATAGTTGGATTAATTTTGCCTGTTTTTTTTTCTTAAACTGAAACCTAGTACAAGTGTTCATGATATTATTAGGTTTATATTATAAAATGTTTTTCTTAATTATTGAAATTACTAGGAAACAAAATAATTGTAGAGATTGAAAGTAAAAGACATTACTCACAAAACACTCACAATAGATATTTAATTAGTTAATTACCATTAGGTTTAATGAATAACTGTTGCTTCATTAGTACACTGTAAATATAAAAACACTCTTAAAAATTACAGTAACAGTTACAAACTTATAGTAACATTACAAGAGATATTTAATTAGTTTCTTATGTTACTAACTGAAAAATTAATAATGTAACATAATCAGACTTTTGTGAATAAAAAATTAAACTTTGTATTGAATTATTACCATTACCATTACGATTACGTTTACAAACTAAAAATGCTCCTCTTTTTCCTGCACAACTGAATGGAAGACCATCTAGAAGGGCCAAAAGTCTTTATCTTTAAGCTCCTGCAGATGTTGGTATTTTGGTGGAGCTTCTTTTAATAATGGGCCTTGAATTAACTAAAGTTGTCACAAATGTTTGTTTTTCTTTCCATGAGGTAGGACTATGTCAAAAATGATTAAATATTTCTTGTCGCTTTGTATCAGATACCGTAGTGCACAAGAAAGTTTGATTTGTTCTTTTCGAAGGTTCGGGTAATAAGACGTGGATACATCTACCTTTTAGGGACCTAGCTTTCTTTACAATTGTTCCTACAACTTTTGTTCCAACTCTTTTATCTCCCAAATACTCTTTTCCTGAAGCTCTATGTTTTTGTTTTGTTTTGTTTTTTTAATCTATGTTTCATGGTTTTTTATCTCTGTAACACTAAATGTTTTTGCTTTCTAACCATCAAAGGTGTTAGTCGCAGTAGGAATATTTGAGCCAACTTACAACATCTGAGTCTATCAATGGTGAAATAGCTCTTGAATTATTATTTGGTGTGTTTTTTGAGACAAATATATCAATAAATTCCAGGTGGTCTTCCACAACCTCAGTTATACTGATTCATCAGAAAGAACATCAATGAATTTTCAAATTGGAATGCCTGATCTGTAATCTTTTCATCGAGTATCTCGTTTTTTTTTCTTCAGCAACAGTATTATTGATAGTAATGCTTTCTGAGGAACTCTTGTTTTCTTGTGAATATTCATTGTTAAAAATCTAAAAAGTTATAGACAGCAGTGTTACCTGAAATAGGTATCAGTAAATTACAAAAAAGAATTCTATCTTCATTGGCTTCATCAAAAGATGATCCATTTTGTTGAACTAATTCAATACTAGCATTTGCACCTACCACTGCTTTCAATATACCTTCAACAGATCTGGAATGATCTGGGGTACCTGAAAGAAAAAAGATAAAAGCTAATAATATGGTAGTGAACAAAACTTTATGAAGCTTATTGTGTGAAATCTCTTAAGTAACATCTGGTTCACGTAACATATTTCCCCCTAAGCCATCTATCAACATAACAATATCAAATAGAGGAAACTCCCATGTGGATTAATGTTACATAAGAGGTTTCTAAAGTTGAGAAATATTCTGTTTTTGCTTAGGAGATTTCTTTTTTCATTATAGCATTAGCTACAATTTTTTCACCACATAAGGGATTTCATAGACTTGCAGAGTTTGAAAAGCTGATCCCAGTGATATATAACTCAAAATTGATTTTTGAGACACATAGGAGGTTTCACAGAATGAATGACGATATATAGTTATATAACAATAGTGATAGCATTTCAATATAACAATACAATAATTAAAACAAAGCTTTCAATTGAAAAATACTTTAGTAGGTATTTAATTTTAATTTGAAATATCAGGAAAACATAATTTTTGCTGTCACCTTCCTATCAGCCATCACCTTCCTAGACAGCTTGAATGCCTCCAATTTTCAAAGGGGGCATTATCGCCCACGTTGAGAACGAATGTTTTAAACTTTTTTTTTTTTAATTAGGTACAAAATCTTCAACATTGAACAATGTAATTCAAATTCTGAAGGTTCTGTTGTTTTTCTTTCAGGATTTTTATCTACTGTTACTGCCAAAAAGTGTTACGTGCTCTAAATACATATTTGTATATTTACAACTTTTATGAGATTTTTCCTAAGAAATTCTGTAGGTCTTTTGAACAGTATGAACTTCAACTGTTTTTTAGTGTTAATATAATGTTTATAAACACTTCATAATGTTTTAATTTATAACCTATCATAGAATTATATAATCCAACAGAAGTAAATGGAACATAAATGGTGAGATCATAGGTGATCTCACTCACTGAGGTTATATTACTATTGGCAATGTTTAACATTAAGTGTCTTTGAAATGATTGTTTTAAACTATATTAAAAATGACTGTGTAAAGGCAATTATTATTTCAAAAAAAATACTTTTCAATGTTTATTCATTGTAATGAAATGTTTTTAAACAAAATTCTTTCCTTGAAGATGCTTTTACTGATAAGGCATTGCACAGTAAGGTACAACTCTGAATGTAGTACTATATTGTTTGTTTTGAAGAAGCCACTGTAGTTATAGTTTCAAGTCTTAAGAATTCTTGAGAAAATTGTTGAATTTTTGATCAAGTTATTTTAATTTGGCATCCTAATCTGGATGAAAAAATTATAAAGCGAATCTGTCTTAATATCTTTTATTTTGATGTATATGATAAATTTGGTAATTAGTCATTCAATTAGGGTGGT